>NC_084716.1:12804472-13111249 GCF_033807575.1 Cydia pomonella | reverse complement strand
TCCAGTGCTTTTTAAGCGTTGTAATAATACTCTGCCCTCACTCATCCACAATCTGGTGGCACACTGCGACACCGATTGACAAGATCGCATATGAGATTGTTTGTCTTCCTTTTTTAGGGTTCCGTAGCCAAATGGCAAAAAACGGAACCCTTATAGATTCGTCATGTCCGTCTGTCTGTCCGATTCTGTCACAGCCACTTTTTTCCGAAACTATAAAAGCTATACTGTTCAAACTTGGTAATTAGATGTATTCTATGAACCGCATTATGATGTTTACACAAAAATAGAAAAAAAACAATAAATTTTGGGGGTTCCCCATACTTAGAACTGAAACTCAAAAAATCTTTTTTCATCAAACCCATACGTGTGGGGTATCTATGGATAGGTCTTTAAAAATGATATTGAGGTTATTAATATAATTTTTTTCTAAACTGAATAGTTTGCGCGAGAGACACTTCCAAAGTGAAAAAAAGTGTGTCCCCCCCCCCCCTGTAACTTCTAAAATAACGGAATGAAAAATCTAAAAAAAATATATGATATACATTACCATGCAAAATTCCAACGAAAATTGGTTTGAACCAGATCTAGTAAGTAGTTTTTTTAATACGTCATAAATGGTACGGAACCCTTCATGGGCGAGTCCGACTCGCACTTGGCCGCTTTTCATTCCACTATCCTTCGCAAACTAGGACGTATCCTCTAGAGTTTTCAAAAGGATGCATGCTAGAATATTCTCTATGAGAAATATGGTTGAACGGCGCCTTTGCTTCGCAAACAAGCGGTAACTCCGGCAGGTTCATCTGAAACTAACTTGTAATATAGCCTTGGTCTCGATAATGGATTTTGCTAACTTGTGAGTACAGCGGGCCTATGAGACTCCTGCAAAGAAGTCGTCGTGACGTGGTCGTCATATGTTCATGTTTGTTTAAATAAATGTTCATGACTATACCTCTCGCGTCTAATGATCCCTAAATATGACAGTTCCTTAAAGTCTCATAGCTACAAAGTCGCAGAGCTAGTTAAAAGAACAAATGAAGAAATATGTTTTATCCGTGTTTACATTACTAAATAAAATAATGTGTTAAACTTTCAAAAAATGTCTTCAAACATTTTACGTGACAGCTACTCCAGATAAAAATGAACTGTCATAGCATAGCATAGGGACCATCATTCGTGCGCATCATAATCGCGCAAGGTATAAGAAAACACGGACCTAGGTATTGTAACTACGTCACGACCTACCTCTTTGCGATTATAGAGGTTTCTCCAGAGATACACACTCGAAAGTATTTCCATGAAGTTGTATGTATATTACCAAAACAAAACATATGTAGTCATCCTGCCGTCTTGTAAATATCACGTTTTAAGGTCTTTGATCAGTAATATCGGAACTTAAAACAAATAGCAGAAATATATGTTCCGCGCTGCTATAAAACCGTCTTGAATGCATTAAATATTAGCGTTGAACTTCCAAGTCTAACATAAAACGAACTCCGAGCGATATGTCTTCTTGCTTACTCTTACCACAATTGGTGTGATAGAATAAGACATAATCAAAAAGGTAGTCGATACGGAATCGCTACTTTGGCTCGCTTCCAGCTTTCATACTACTAGCGGTACTGAGAACGCTCAATACACGATTTGGAAAGCTTCACTAATCTACGATTTGCTTAATAATCTCTGTTATAGTCAGGGACGAAACTGATTGACTGTGGGATGCGGTTTATGTCATGATGAGATGTTAGAACGTTCTTGAGACTATTACGCACACATTGGTCTTTAGTATTTCTCAGTAGTATTGTGATTCTATTTACTTGTTATATCCAAGTATTGAGAAACGTATTTGCGCCGGGATTATATGATTAGGTCTGTGCTTTTGTTCTGCATGAAATCTCTTATTTACGCAAACAATGATTATGCCAATCAATAAACTCGTCCGAGAAACAATAGTATACTATTATAGAGTAAGGCAAGACCTACATAACATTATGATTTATCTGTCAGCCCATCGACATTATGACTTGTTTACTATGTTCTGCCTCTTACTTTCGCAAGCGGTGTAAAGAGAGATAGAGGGTGAAGAATGGACAAAACGCGCCATAGATTGTAGCTCAGAATGGTTGTTGCACTTTGGATGATAGGTTTGACGAATGCGCTGGGCTAAGGCTACTTTTAAACAGCATAAGACAGTGGTGGGCAAACTTTTTTCATGGGGGGCCAGAAAATTTAAAAAAATCCGAGGAGGGCCGGTAAACTGCAGTATAAATACATTTTGATTTGAAACCGTTATCTCTCGAGCTATATACTAATTATTTCGAAGGACCGGCGGCGGGCCGGATGAAAGCCTTGCTCGGGCCGGAGCAGGCCCGCGGGCCGTACTTTGCCCACCACTGGCATAAGACATTAACAATACATTGACTACTTTCCTAAAAAAATTATCACCGTCTGATGGTAAATTATCACCGTCGCCCATAGACACCAAAACGGAATTTTAGCTATGGTCAAATCACTAGTCAATGTGTTTTTTTTATACTACGTTGGTGGCAAACACGCATACGGTTGGCCTGATGGTAATAAAAAACGGACTTTTTTTCTGTAATTTGTCACTTCTATAACCGCCATATCCCGCTGGCCTTTAATAATATCGTACATTCCATATAGATGTACGAAATTTAACCAAATTCCCGCCTCCAAAAAAATCGCTTCCATACAATCCAAGTTACGCTCTCATTTTAAAACGACACGCTTAAGTTACCTGAAACTGGTATGAACCTTTACTGTAACATATATCTATGTCTGGTACTAGATTTTATTGCTAATAATTGTTATATTGAAGTAGAAAGAAAGCAGAGTGAGTAAATAAGTTTTATTTCTAAGGGTAGAATATAGTTTTTTTTGTAAAAGTTCTACTCGCTCTAATTTCTTTGTACTTATTATAATTTCTTATATTGGTAGCTAGTACAGACAGTAAAGTATTTGCCACCCTGGAATAAAAGTATCTGTCATATATGGTCTAACTGTTCTACGTATTGAGATGATCGCTTTTTGTTAAGTTATTAGAGAACAATAGATACTTTTGACGCGTAGTACCAAACTTATATAATATATATTAAGTTGCTAGAATGTTCATGTAAAACGTCATGTTATTTCGGAATGTCGTTTTAAAACGAGAGCGTAATTTAGATTGTATGGCGGCGGCTAGGTTCGTGTTACTTTCTAGATCCATATGAGATAGCTGATACACGGTGTAACATGAGGAACCCGAAAGATTTTAACAGTGTATACCTGATCACATTTAAAGACCAAGATGTCGTATATTTTTTTCTGGAATTCGCCTATTTTTCTGGAAGTTTCAGAATGAATACCAATAAAAAAACATCTTCGTATTGTTACTAAGAGCAAAACGCCTTTTTGATGGCGATGATACCATTTCGGGGCGTAGTCTTCAAAACCTTATTGATAGATATGTCAAAAAGTGACAAGTAACACTGCAAAAACTAGGTTTAACGAAAAAAAAAAACTGAAAATTTATTTAATTGCCAGTTTTACCAATAGCATTTACATTTTATGTACAAATACATTCAAAACATTGAAGTGTTTTTTTTTTTGGCGAAATTGATATAAACTCGTGTAACATTTTTTCTTCTTTTGGCCTCATAAATGCGTGGTTAAAATTTTCCGGGTTCCTCGTATTACACCGTGTAAGTAAAAACAAGATCACGTGCTGCCGATATGTTAATAAAGGAAGCGGAACGTCCGCGTCTGCGCCGGAGTAGCAGTCTCGACAAATGACCGTCGGGACGGATTTACATAGCGATGCGCGCGCGCAGACGGCGCGACTTCCGACCGCTGCAACACTGATTGATGCTCAGCCTTATTGACAACTGGTTGCGACAATTGCCCGTTCAAATTCACGGCTACTTGAAAGAGACGCTTTCGTAGTAAGGAAACAAGCCCGATTATAAACGGCGTACGCCATGACAGTTTTTACGCTCTTTGCGACGGCCAAAGTGGCCAATTATAATATATCCTCCCTCCTTATTTCTATGGTAACAAATGTGTGTTACAGATCTTTTCCCCCGGTTGTTTTGGATGTTCATTGTTAAATGAGTTACGCATTACTTCGCTTGCAATAAGGGAATAAGGGATGTGGACAAAATTGTTAAAGACTTGACTGTCTTTAACAATTTAGGGAGAGAAGAGAAGGACTCCACATCAAAAATGGACTACTTTAGCCAAATAAATGAATCAATACAAAGGTTGTCAAGAAGAGATCGTTTTTTGTTATCTAAGTTTCAAACTTTTGTTTATGGGCACAATAAAAAATATTAACTTATAAAATTGTATTAACAATAAAAACTACAAATATTGGCCCACCATTTTGTTAATTCTTGACGTGACGTTAATTCGGCAAACAATACATTGTATTGAAAATTAATTGTAGCATTGCATTATCAGTAATTACGTGCTATAACTTTAGTGTTATTTGATATAATAACTATCATTTTCTAATTTAAATTGGCACTGGTTCGCAACAGTGGATGCCCGATCATTCCCGTAGTGCCAAAGTAAATGTCTCCCGTCCGGTGTAATGAACGAAACTACTTTGTGTCTCAAAGCCATCCCCGCCAAACAGACTGCTAGAACTGAATCGGATTTAATTTACATTTTGATTGGAAATTCTATCATTCTTAATACTGTTCGGGCGGAGACATAATTAAATTCGATTTTATTTACTACATTATATGTTCGTATAGTAAAAAGGGATAATATAAAGGTATTATAATTATAATTCAATTTCAGGTCTTGTAGCTAATGAGTCTGCTAAAACCTTTCTCTCGTCTCGTCTTCTTCAGGTACATTTTAATTGTTTTTTCTTGCCAATGATACATGCATTACATATGTGTGGAAGTTGCTTTATGTTTATACACAAAAAGTCGACACTTACCACACAATAAATCATTTATGCAAATTAACATATTACTGCATTTGCTATATAAATCAGCCTCTTGCTCTGTTTCTATGCATTTTTGTTTCCCACGGATATTTTTAATGTTTTTTTACAAGACTTGCATTTAATGTTTTCCATTTTCCACTACAAAATGCAAAAAACAAATGCAGATAATATTATGTGTCAGATGTTATCAAAGTTGACACGTCATCGTTGATGCACTCCAAATAGGTTTATTAGAAGAGTTTGTATACCTACACACTAATCTTCAAACTGCACTGGTACTTCTATCTGTACATATAATGCCAGTGACTACTTATTGGAGAATCGTTTTTTTTTTTGACATGAAGCACGAACATTTGTGCAAATATTTTTATATGTGTATGTAGTGGGAATTAGTGGCTAATCATGCATATTTTTTTTGGAGGTGTACCTCCGCGAAAAGTAAAAAAAAATTGGAAGGAAAAAAAAATATTTTTATTTTTTGCAATGAAGTTTAAGGACAGGATGCTGGTAAAAAATATGCATTTTGTAGTTTTTTTTATTGTTATCAAATATAATTTTGTTTGGTTCACGTAACTTGAATCGTTTATAAAATATGACACTTTCAATGATACCCTAATTATTTTACGTTATCCTGAATAACTCGCAAACAAAAGAGAATCGAGGTCTGATGTTAAGCATGGAGGGTCCTTAGGACCTAACAGTACACTACCAGAAATATCGACAAAATCCGTCGTTGGGGGCACTTCTTGTTCGCTTAGCCTGCTAGACCCTTTGGATAGCTTTACCTACCAGAATTATCATCTAGCAAATTGTATGAAGTGTCTTTAAGGCAAGAGTTTATGAGGTTTAATGAACCAGTAAGGTAAATTTTTGGTTTTGTTTTTCCTCTCAAGTTTTCATTTCCATTATTCCTATTCCATTGTAACAAAGTGCTATGCACAACTACGGCCGAATTTCTAAATGCATCTGTAATCTGGTAGTCTTAATGTCATACGATTTGCCTGAAAACATAACGAACTTTTTCACAAAACTAGGAACCTGACAGCCGCAATAGCGGCACACGCATCATCAACCGAGCGAAAGTTTTCCTTCTTAACCTACGTTGCGCTGACGTAAAACTGGATTGGTAACGAAACGGGCGGGTGGTGCGAATCGAAAGCCGGCAAGGTCGCTCGGACCGGTCGCGGCGGGTGGCCGCTTTCGGCCAGTGTCGTGTGCCGCGCGCTTAATGCGACCATTTCTCCCTATTGGCTATTATTGTTACTTATGAGGTTCTATAAATACAGCCAATTTTAATGGATTCGGGGTAGGTCATATAGTACAAGTTGCTCATCAATACGATCTCAGTACCTGCGCCTAAGATTGGGCTGGTTATTAAGCTTGCCTACTTTTAAAATTTCATGCTTTTATAAGTGTGATTAGGTTACAATTTCCCGTCCATGTTCGCTTATGCAATAGATAAAATTGCAAGTTCATATTAAAAATAAAAATTAAATATAACGACAGGTAATTATCATACAGATAAAATGATAGGCACCAGCAGGCCGACTGATTAGAAAAACTCTTATCATGCATTTATTTCAAAACTTGATAATTTAAGTATTGTTACAAAACATACGTATATTGCAAGCAGAGTAACAATTAGGTATATTTTCCCTTTTGTAAGTTCATCACGGACGGAACGGAGAGGTATTTATATGAAATTATGAACTTATAAATAATAAAACAGCTTCTCACAAGTCTCACGGAGCTATTTGTGTGATTGTGCATAAAAATTAATGTTCTCAAATATCTTCAAAACCGATGAATCGAGTTACTTGGGGTTTTCTGTAAAGTATTTGTACATCAGCGATATTTCTTACAAAGGTTTTAACTTAACATAGCGCTGTTATAATTTTGCATAGTATTTTTAAATTTAGAGTAAGAAAGAAAGTACAAGTAATAGTTATTAACGATACAAGTGCAAAAAATAGAATATTCGCAACGAAAGGGGATACATTTAAAAAATCGACACGAGTTGTGAATTACCTCTTTAAAGTTTCGACATATGCACGGAAAGTGCTCATTCCCGCACGCGTGAGGGAAATTAGTACCATATGTACTGTAAAAACAATTTCAGGTTAGATTAAAACCACTTGATCGAAACCACTTTGTCAAACCGTATCCATGTCAGTTGTCAATAGTTTGATATAGGCACTCAAAAATCAAATTTCAAGTAATATGTCCTTAACATCAAACGATATGTTTAATAATTTACTTAGGAACTTCGACGCCGCAAGCAAACGTGACATGACGAAGCAAATATCAGACACTCCGTAACTTCGCAAATTATTTCGTCAAAGCACTGATTACTTGAATTTCCAAAGTAATCGTCTACTTCAGAAAATTTGTACACAAAATATAAGGATTTTGCTGTAGATAAGACGCTGAGATCGAAAATCTCAACTAGAATTCCTTATCCCGTCCGATATCTCTTGCCAACAAAGTTCGCAAAGCAGATAAATCTCCGAGAGGCGGATAATATTATAGGAAAACCTTAAGGCAACATGAAAAATGTTAGTGAAACCCGTACTTTCCATTCTTCACTATTGGCCAGTGAAATATGCTGTGTAAACAAGATTTTTATTGAAAACTTTCGAATTTAACTCAATTTATTTACCTACTTATTCTAACGCACTTCAGTAGGTTTTAAGTATATTCATACGATTAAATAATACGTTATGTAGTTATGTATTTAAAACATGATTAAAATAGTAGTCTGTTAACAAGCGTAACGTACTTTCACGACTTACGTTTATTAGTAGACTTACTCGTACTTTGTGTGTTAGGGCACAGCACAGCGGATCTCATTCCAGATCTAGAGCAGAGCCCAACTGGGGAAGTACCTCCACCTTACAGAAAACCGCAGCCAAATAACACTAGACCCTACTCATAGTGTTGTGTTCCTGCCGGTGAGTAAGGTTGCCAGAGCTCAACGAGGGGTGGGAGGGGGTTTTAGGGTCGGCAACGCGCATGTAACTCCTCTGGAGTTGCAGGCGTACATAGGCTAGGGATACTGCTTACCAATGTCATGATTTATATATGTTCACATTTAAGATAGCAGTTGAATAATAATTGGACTGTGACAACATTGTTATGTTGCCCCTATTGATACAGGGGTGGTTGGGAAAATAACGTTATGCTGTTGGCAACACGGTAGTTTTAGCAAGTGGTGGGGACACGGTAAATGTTGGACAGGCTCGTTCACTTGGATTGGAGAAGTCAAAGAGACGACATATTGATGGTAACGGGTTGAGCAAAGTAAAGAGGCACTTCCATTTTATAATTAGAGCAATGGGATATATTTATAATACCATCAGGCGAGCCGTATGCTTGTTTGCCACCGACGTAGTATAAAAAAAAATTAGTACTCTAATTATTTAAAATTATTTGCAATGAAGTTTAAGGACAGGATGCTGGTAAAAAATATGCATTTTGTAGTTTTTTTTATTGTTATCAAATATAATTTTGTTTGGTTCACGTAACTTGAATCGTTTATAAAATATGACACTTTCAATGATACCCTAATTATTTTACGTTATCCTGAATAACTCGCAAACAAAAGAGAATCGAGGTCTGATGTTAAGCATGGAGGGTCCTTAGGACCTAACAGTACACTACCAGAAATATCGACAAAATCCGTCGTTGGGGGCACTTCTTGTTCGCTTAGCCTGCTAGACCCTTTGGATAGCTTTACCTACCAGAATTATCATCTAGCAAATTGTATGAAGTGTCTTTAAGGCAAGAGTTTATGAGGTTTAATGAACCAGTAAGGTAAATTTTTGGTTTTGTTTTTCCTCTCAAGTTTTCATTTCCATTATTCCTATTCCATTGTAACAAAGTGCTATGCACAACTACGGCCGAATTTCTAAATGCATCTGTAATCTGGTAGTCTTAATGTCATACGATTTGCCTGAAAACATAACGAACTTTTTCACAAAACTAGGAACCTGACAGCCGCAATAGCGGCACACGCATCATCAACCGAGCGAAAGTTTTCCTTCTTAACCTACGTTGCGCTGACGTAAAACTGGATTGGTAACGAAACGGGCGGGTGGTGCGAATCGAAAGCCGGCAAGGTCGCTCGGACCGGTCGCGGCGGGTGGCCGCTTTCGGCCAGTGTCGTGTGCCGCGCGCTTAATGCGACCATTTCTCCCTATTGGCTATTATTGTTACTTATGAGGTTCTATAAATACAGCCAATTTTAATGGATTCGGGGTAGGTCATATAGTACAAGTTGCTCATCAATACGATCTCAGTACCTGCGCCTAAGATTGGGCTGGTTATTAAGCTTGCCTACTTTTAAAATTTCATGCTTTTATAAGTGTGATTAGGTTACAATTTCCCGTCCATGTTCGCTTATGCAATAGATAAAATTGCAAGTTCATATTAAAAATAAAAATTAAATATAACGACAGGTAATTATCATACAGATAAAATGATAGGCACCGGCAGGCCGACTGATTAGAAAAACTCTTATCATGCATTTATTTCAAAACTTGATAATTTAAGTATTGTTACAAAACATACGTATATTGCAAGCAGAGTAACAATTAGGTATATTTTCCCTTTTGTAAGTTCATCACGGACGGAACGGAGAGGTATTTATATGAAATTATGAACTTATAAATAATAAAACAGCTTCTCACAAGTCTCACGGAGCTATTTGTGTGATTGTGCATAAAAATTAATGTTCTCAAATATCTTCAAAACCGATGAATCGAGTTACTTGGGGTTTTCTGTAAAGTATTTGTACATCAGCGATATTTCTTACAAAGGTTTTAACTTAACATAGCGCTGTTATAATTTTGCATAGTATTTTTAAATTTAGAGTAAGAAAGAAAGTACAAGTAATAGTTATTAACGATACAAGTGCAAAAAATAGAATATTCGCAACGAAAGGGGATACATTTAAAAAATCGACACGAGTTGTGAATTACCTCTTTAAAGTTTCGACATATGCACGGAAAGTGCTCATTCCCGCACGCGTGAGGGAAATTAGTACCATATGTACTGTAAAAACAATTTCAGGTTAGATTAAAACCACTTGATCGAAACCACTTTGTCAAACCGTATCCATGTCAGTTGTCAATAGTTTGATATAGGCACTCAAAAATCAAATTTCAAGTAATATGTCCTTAACATCAAACGATATGTTTAATAATTTACTTAGGAACTTCGACGCCGCAAGCAAACGTGACATGACGAAGCAAATATCAGACACTCCGTAACTTCGCAAATTATTTCGTCAAAGCACTGATTACTTGAATTTCCAAAGTAATCGTCTACTTCAGAAAATTTGTACACAAAATATAAGGATTTTGCTGTAGATAAGACGCTGAGATCGAAAATCTCAACTAGAATTCCTTATCCCGTCCGATATCTCTTGCCAACAAAGTTCGCAAAGCAGATAAATCTCCGAGAGGCGGATAATATTATAGGAAAACCTTAAGGCAACATGAAAAATGTTAGTGAAACCCGTACTTTCCATTCTTCACTATTGGCCAGTGAAATATGCTGTGTAAACAAGATTTTTATTGAAAACTTTCGAATTTAACTCAATTTATTTACCTACTTATTCTAACGCACTTCAGTAGGTTTTAAGTATATTCATACGATTAAATAATACGTTATGTAGTTATGTATTTAAAACATGATTAAAATAGTAGTCTGTTAACAAGCGTAACGTACTTTCACGACTTACGTTTATTAGTAGACTTACTCGTACTTTGTGTGTTAGGGCACAGCACAGCGGATCTCATTCCAGATCTAGAGCAGAGCCCAACTGGGGAAGTACCTCCACCTTACAGAAAACCGCAGCCAAATAACACTAGACCCTACTCATAGTGTTGTGTTCCTGCCGGTGAGTAAGGTTGCCAGAGCTCAACGAGGGGTGGGAGGGGGTTTTAGGGTCGGCAACGCGCATGTAACTCCTCTGGAGTTGCAGGCGTACATAGGCTAGGGATACTGCTTACCAATGTCATGATTTATATATGTTCACATTTAAGATAGCAGTTGAATAATAATTGGACTGTGACAACATTGTTATGTTGCCCCTATTGATACAGGGGTGGTTGGGAAAATAACGTTATGCTGTTGGCAACACGGTAGTTTTAGCAAGTGGTGGGGACACGGTAAATGTTGGACAGGCTCGTTCACTTGGATTGGGGAAGTCAAAGAGACGACATATTGATGGTAACGGGTTGAGCAAAGTAAAGAGGCACTTCCATTTTATAATTAGAGCAATGGGATATATTTATAATACCATCAGGCGAGCCGTATGCTTGTTTGCCACCGACGTAGTATAAAAAAAAATTAGTACTCTAATTATTTAAAATTATTAAAGCATGTTAGATTTGTAACAATCGTATATGTAAATAATCTTTTATGTAAATTATCTTTCCTGGACAAATTTTTCTCAAAATAGTACGGCAATTCTATAAAAACTTTGCAAAATACTACTACTATTTATTCCTAAAAATAAATAGGCTTATTTTAACTTCTTCCGTATAATTATATAAAACGATTACTAACATTTATTTAAACTTACACGATTTTTACACATTATTAACTATAACACGGGTCTTAATCGCGTAATTAAGTTGGTCTTCTCTAAGACCACGGGGCCGTCCTCGAAACGTCGGAGGTAAATTGTAAAACTTAATTTTCGCGATTTAGTTCCGTGTTATAATTAATAATGATTACTAACATACATTCTACATGATATTAAACCCCTCCAAGGGGCTCTAATACGTGTTGGATCTATATCCCCACGAAAGCCTATCAAAAGACCGGGATCTATAGGCCCGTGAAATCCAAGAAGATACAAATTACTTATGTACATAATACATAATAGTAATACTTCTAAGAGTTCTCGGCATGAAACTTTCAATTATATAGTTCAAGCGCTTGAAAAATGATGAGAATAATATAAATTCACAATTACAGTACACTTTTACCTTAAGTTATTAATAAAATCGAAAAACAAGCACATTAAGCAGCGGCAAAAGCGAGTACACTCACATTACCCGCCTCGCTCGCCTCTCTAATGGGGGCCCGACAAATTGCAAGTAGTAAGCCTATTTTATTTAATTATATGAATTGATTCCCAAAATCCCAACATAGTAGATTACCTTTCTGCCTGACACGTACAATTGTTCTAGTTTAGTCGCTTGTAAAACCAAGCAATATTAATATTAAAATTATTACGGTGGCCATTATACTTAATGTACATAGTTAAGGAGCTGTAATTAGTCTTAAGATAATGGACTCCATTGTGTTACCACAATTAACAGATTCTATTTAAATTATACGCCTGAAAGTATGTTGGCTATAAATGCTATAAACGCGCATGCTCATGTGTGTATGAATTAAGTGCAATGAATACAATACAATACAATTTACATGGTTAATTTTCGTAACACAATGGAATCAATTAACTTAAGACTAATTACAGCTCTTTAACTATGCTTAACTAATTTTTTTTGCTATTCACCCGTAAGCTGTTAATAAAATCGAAACAAATCATGTAAAACAGTGGAAGAAGCTAGTGCACTCGCATTACCCGCCTCGCTCGCCTCCCTAATGAGGGCCCGACAATTCGCAGCTATTCCCACTCACCCGTTGTCGTTGACCTCGATTTTTATCGCGCAATTAATGTAGTGACATTTCTTGAAAATAATTGTCTGGGTTTAGAGAGGTGTGGGGCGGTTTGTGTTTTATAATCATAGGTTGAATTTTAGTTTGTAAATGTTGAATGTATTGGAGTTGTAGGTACAGTCAAGCGAGTTAGGTGATAATATGGGGCTTTCCATTAGAATAGGGCCTTATGCACGATAAGCATAAGGACCCTTCTCTGATGGAGAGCCACATATGGTCGGAACACAACATTGTTGTTAAGTCTAAGGAGAGACTTTGCCTCCTTATGTGTGTTCTACCGCTTGTACAATGGGCTGTGCTCTGAAGAATTATTTGACATGATGCCCACCGCTACTTTCTATCACCGCACCGCCCGCCGTCGGTAGGGTGTTCATCCTCACACCCTACAACCTAAATGGTCACGCACTGTGCGGCTTAAGAGGAACTTCCTCCCGCGCATGCTCCGGTTGTGGAATGAGCTACCTGCCGAGGTTTTCCCGAGGGTCTACAGTATGAGGTTCTTCAAAAAAGGAGAGTACAGATATTTAAAGGGTGGGCAACGCGCATGTAACTGCTTACGGCTACGGTGACTGCTTACCATCAGGCGTGCCGTATGCTTGCTTGCCACCGTCGTGGTATAAAAAAAGTGTATAAGAGCATGTGCAAATCATTTTGGACGCTCAGCCCCCTTATCTACTAATGCTGCTGGCTGCACTATAGGAAAGAGGTAAATATCTACCTAGCGTTCTCTTCTTTATTATAGCGTGATTGTTTACCATATACATACGCATACATACCTTAGTAACAAAAACTTGTAACCTATTGATAAGGTAATGATTAATAATTGTATATTGTTAGAGTCGAATCAACCGGACAAGAGATTATTCATATCTATAAGTCATTGAATCATACAATTTTTAAGTTTAATTTCAGATGTTATTTTTATTTGGCCGAAAGTCGTCTAAATATACCCAGACCCGCAGGTATATCGTACACGTACTTACATATTACATTGCATTAAACAAAATAATATTAATATTGTATATAATTCACTGGTATTTAGATACCAGTAAATCATCACATAACAATTAGTTGATGTGTGATTATTATGAGAAAAATTATCTGAAGACAACAACAAATCATGTAGGCGTTATCTCGGGGAAATCATTAGGGACCCTACGTCCATATAATATTTCGAAATAAGAAGCTTAGGGAAGATTTGTTCTGACATTAAATTAGATCGGCAAAAGACAACAAACACATTTACCGCCTAAAATAGATTCTATATTTAAATTGAAATGCTATTTTTGTTGATGTTTAAAAATAGAAACGACCCTAAAGAAGATCAATTCTCAAATGCAATGCTGCACTCATGGCGCATTGTATAAGTATTATAAGTATTTAGTAAGTAACAAATAAATTTTGTATCTCTTCGTTTTGAAAATAATTTACTTTTGGCTCAATAAACAATCGATGTAGAATGTCTTTACTGTTTTTGCTCACTTTTTAAATAATTGATCATTTTTATAAAAACGGTAGTCAATGTTATCTAAGCCAAAGCTACTATTAGTCTGTCGATGATTCAATAAATGATTTAATAAATTTTACGTCAGCAGCTCGAACAAGGGTAATTTGCTGCTCAAAAACAGTGAGCAAAACCGCATTTTGCTCACCGAGTGAGACAAATTTTAACATTCAAGTGACCTTTAGATTCGAATGTCATTTCAACGTGCGGGGGCCTAATACAAGTTCGAAATAATTGGATTCTATTATTTTTATCCCTTTCACGTCATTAGCAAAAAGAAAGAGACAAAAAAAGTGCATACGTAATTCAACGGTATATTAACAGTTTATAATAGACCCCCGAAATAAGTCAGACCGCGTCGTTCCAAAACACCCTACGAGTCTTCATTCGTAATAATTACCTAATGAATGAAATAAAAGTTTAAAATTTAATAAATAACACCATATTTTACGTATTTTATTATACAATCAAAACAATGAACTTATACAAATTTACGCAATTGTTACGCAGTAAATAATTCTACTTAACTACTTTTAACGATCTTTACTATAGTTGACAAATAGTAGTATCCGCAATTCGGACCGGATCTTACAAAGTTTTTTTTTTACAAAAAAAAGTTGTCGAATGAACTGTCAATTGATGTTCGTTAATTCATTATTTTTGTATTATTTTATTGAAATTTCTTTCGTTTTGTTTTATTGCGGTAATTAAAGTTAATTGTTAGAATACCTTCAGAAAATATGAGTGAAATAGTGATCCGTCCGTCTGGATTACATTTTTTCAGGTTGTATTTTTTGATGGCTGACTAACGTGAAAAATTTTGTGTACTACACGAGATCAAAGTTATTTACATCTCGTGCGCTTTTGAGTCCCTTACTACGCTCAAGATTATAGAATCTTTCGCTTGCACGGGACTCAACACAAGCACTCGAATAAATATCAAACTTTGCTCTCTTGTTGTACAAATAACTATTGTTTTCTTTTTTTCTTAAAATTCATTTTGGATCTAAAATAAATAGGGTGGGCCAGTTAGTTTAGCTGCAAAATTAAATTCAATTTGTAAATGGATATGCACGTTTGCAGCACGCTGCGAAAGCTACATTTATTAGATTAAAAGTAGAAATTTCGATTATTTTTGTCACGATTTTTAGCTAGAGCAGGTATCATATTATTTGGTAGGTTTAAACGATTCAAAAAAGTCCTTCCCCCACAGTAAGACCCCGGTCTTAGCAACGTATGAATTAATAAAATACTACGATGCACGATGAAGCCAACCTTTCTCAGAGTTGAACCCCATTCCAACACAATTAGTAGGTAGGTTCAAACACCGAACTCCTTTTCCGTGGAATAAATATTTTATTAGCAATTTGGATACGCATCCGCTAAAAAATTGAGGGCCGTGAGTTACCAAGGGCCTGTGTCCGAACTTATTATACGCCGTTTAGCTAATTCATCAAAAGCAAATTACAGGGTGCCTGCCGAACTCCGAAGCACGGTGCGTAAAAGACCGCCCTGAATGGAGTTCGAGGGATCGGGAAAGAAAGACTCGAGGGTTTCGCCCCGTGTCCCGTGTTTAATTTTAAAAGGAGTTTGTGATATTTATGTTGACCTATTTTTGAAGTTTGTTTTTTTTTTACAATTTTCTGATTATCTCTATTCGGTCGAAGCTTGATTATTTTTATTGAGAAGAATTGTAAGAAAGACTTGACTTTTTATTATTAGTTATTTTCACATACAAGTAGGTACAGGTGCCTATACAAAAAGCCTTTCAATGAGTTTCTTTGATTTAATTTAATTTAGGCAATACTTAAAATTACAGTGCCGTAAATATCACTTGATACTACGTAAATCGTTAGGTACGCTTAATTATCTATCATATCCTTTAACGAGATTAAAAAGCGTTCTTCATAGCGCTTTGAGATAAACTATGATCTTGTGGATAAGTCTTACGGTAGGTGTTTACGTTTCCGTGGAGCAAGTATCCAGTAAGGTGCACTGATTGAAGACATTTTAATGGAGTCCCGAGATGATAAAACATCTTTGATAAGAAATACAATCGCTATTGATCGTTTCGATTTAACTAGTAAAACCGAATTTTCACTGAGGCGACATGGAAAACTAGTTTTATTTAGAGAAAACGCATTTTCACCAAAAAACGAGTTTTCACGTTGACATCTACGTGATTTAAGGCAATTGAGATCAATTTTGATTGACACCATCGATTGATAGTTTTGCTGTGACTGACAATCGCTTCTTACTGTTTTTTATCTACCGTCCTTGTCCTTTTGGCACTATAACATAATATAATAAGTTATAATAACAATATCTTTAAGTATTGTTTCGACTAAATAGAGATCCCTAAAAATAAATTCTAATATTACATATAACTCATTTTTAATACTCCATTTTCTCGTGACCCGTTTCTATTTGAACTTGTTGCGGCCATAAAACTATCTTCTTCACGCAACAAAATTCCCACGCACACCCATCGCTACAATTACGCTTTTCACAAGAAATGTCGTCCGTTCGTTTTTCTCAGGAGTTATCCTTTGAAAAGCACTTGATTGTGACCAGCGAGGAATCATGGCGTACTCCGGGTTTTCCTCCGTAATTTCACATTTCCGGTCGGGCAACAACCTATTAACTAGCAACAATATCTTTGAAGTATTTATCAAAGTACTTTATAGACAGTACTTCTGACCAATTATTGTAGTTAGGGAGGCGAATAGGGGAATTTTCGGTAATACTCGAGCGTGGCAGTTTAAGATATGAGAGATACCTTAGACCTAATAGAACAACCTTGTAAAGTATTTAGCTCTATATGTAGTGACGCGCGCCTAGGATAGACGATCAGATTAGTAAAAAAAAATCGATAGTCTGAAATACTCGAGCGCGTCAGATTAAGATATTGGGGGTTGATTTTAGTGTTTTAAGACTAAATTTAACTAATCTGACGATAAGTCCTTGACGCCGCCGAGTTATAGGGTCGCGAACTTGTAAAAAAAAAACGTTAATCCGGCATTCTCGAGCGCGATTTTTTTATTTCTTATTTTGAAGAATATAATCTAAAACTTACTAAAAATACAAAATCTGCCGGTTTCCTCATGACCGGAAGTGTGGAGGAGCCATTTCGTCTTCCGAAAAACGCGTTGCGGCATATAAGTCGCGAACGATACATTTTACAAAAAAAAAAATTAAATAAACAAATAAGGTAATTTTATTTTACACAATAAAGGTCTCTTTACATTTTTGTCCAAAGTTAAAACTTTTTGACTTGAAGCATCATAAAAACTCAAACTCCCGGTTTTTTGAGTATATCTATATTGTCATTCTTAAAATCCCCGTTTTATCAAGGAGAAAGAAAGAAAAAAAAAAGAAACCAAAAAACCTTTTTCGGTCAGATTAAGAGAACCCACCAACATTTTTGTCAGATTAAGAAAATATGCTTTCAGGATACCGAGATAAACCTCCCCTATGAAAATCTGACGCGCTCGAGTATTTCAAAATAACTTTTTTTTTTTTGCATTTTCAAAAATTCATCGTAACTTATCGTCACGCCGAAATCGTCAGTTTTTTTAGAGGGAGCTTCCTTGGGGCCTATTTAACACCCCTTCCAAAAATCTGACGCGCTCGAGTAAATTTTTTTTTTGCATTTTTGACTACTTTATATTCCTACCCCCACCACGCAAACCGACAGATTAGTATACCGTTGTTATCAGAGGCACTTGGGGCATACGTAGTATGAATATCTGACGCGCTCGAGAATGCCCAAGTAACTGTTTTTTTTAACATTTTTGAAAAACCGTACACGCCAAACCCACCGCTAAAATGGTTTTTACCATACGAGCTTTTCTTTTCGAAATTATTTTATCTTTCGATTTTGATAGGTCTCGACGGCGCCGTTGAATTACGCCATTTAGCTACCTCGCCTCCCTAACTATTGTCAACATCGTTGACATAAGCTTCTTCTTTTCCTTCGGAAGTTGAATTGTAGAAATCGAATTGTGTTCGTATTTTAAATATCTACCATTCAAATCTACAACCGCTACGGCAACAACCGACATTCCACTTGTAGAGCGAATCCTGGTAAAAAAAACAAGGCGGCGCCTCTTTGCCTTTATAGCTTGTCCATTCAAAAAGTTTTTCTTTCCAATCTTCGCTGTGGAACACCAATAATCACAATTAGTTCCGATCGAATGCACACCCTATTCCCCCGTGTTAAAACACAAACTTGCATTGTAAGGAGATTTCAATTTGTGCTACAAAAAAGACGCATCTGAGTTTAGCCATTAAGGTTCAAAATGCTTTGATCTTTTTTTATGGCACGACGAATTGCAGATTTACCTGCTCCGAGGATGTTATGTCAGTTATGGGCAGTGGTTATCTTAGTGCGTTACGATTATTGCTCTTCCTAATATTTTGAGTGATTTGCAAGTGTTTGTACTAATACTAATTGCCTTCAAAGTGATTATTATACACTATTCAGTGAGCTGATTGCGTGTGATTGTGAACCTCAGGAAGTGATGTTCTTATCTTTAATGGCGTACTGATTGAGCTGACAACTACGAGCGTAACCACATACAAAAGAACCTACGCATGTGGATTAATAACAATATAGCTTTGCTGTACATATGTGCGCTACTATTAGTCGGATGTCCTCAATTTTCTAATAGTTTTTATACATCATGTTATCGTCACCACAGCACTCGTTCACAGGATGTGGTAAAGACTTGAAAGATAAAATGTACTACAAATATCATATTACTGGATTGGTTTCTCACCGAATATTTCCTGTTTACTTGTTCTTTAACTGTTAAGGCATTAGATTACTCTTTATTTTCATATGTAACGGTCATTCAACTATCGATATTGGTTTAATGTTGATGTCAGTTTATTGACCACGCTTAACGAGTCGTGATATCGTATGTCATCATAATAATGACCAATACCGGATTATATGTCTAATATTCGTTCTGCCATACGATTTGATGTTTATATAGCTGAACTTTAGATAGACCACTTACTTCATTAATTGTATAGCGTATTAACATAACCATTTCAAACAATATATAGCAAATAAAATAATTATAAATCCACATTCAGGGTCTCAAGCCACGAGATTGCTTCAGGTGTTAATTGAAACAGATCATCCGGTGGGCCTGGAAAAGAGTGCAAAGGGCAGCGCTGTATAATATGCTCGATGGTTTGAACCTCTTTAAACAGATCACTAGCCGTAGTTGAAAAGTCGGTTTCTGATAAGAATTATTCGATATTAGTCTTAAACGGCCTCGGTTATTATTTGAATCACTATAAATTTAATTCTATAATGATCCTTCGAATATTTGAATTTCTTCAATGAGATTTTAATCTATAATTTTTTACCTATACTGTTGACTCTACCTACGAAGCTATTGGCCCTGGATTCGAATATCCGAATGAGCATTTATTTGTGTAATGAGCACAGATTTTGTTCCTGTGTCATGTTTTATGGATTTTATCTAGATATGTGTATTTACGTTACTATATCCATAACGTATTTTCTCTGTTAGTGCCTTAATGAGCTTGCTGTGGTACTAGGTCAACTTGTGTACCTAAGATTGTTATGATTTTTTTTAAAGACATATGTCACTTTTAATCGATGATTTCTTCCTATAATAAAACATATTAATCTATAATCATCATTTGACGACCTGCCTGGGTAGTGCCTATGAAGCAGATGGTCCCGGGTTCAAATCCTGGTAAGGGTATTTATTCGTGTGATGAGCACGGATATATTTTTTAGCTCCTGAGTCATGGGTATGTTGTACATATTTAAGTATTTATAAATATTTATTATATATATCGTTGTCTAAGTACCCAGTGACACAATCCTTATTGAGCTTACTGTGGGACTAAGTCAATTTGTGTAATAATGTCCTATAATATTTGTTTATTTATTTATTTAATCATAACCGCTTATACACTGACAATCAAACATATCGCCTTGCAAATCGTCAGTTGATAAGTTGATAACCCGATAACGATATGATAAGGAGTGATAAGCGATGACAATGGGCTGGCGGAGCAAGCGGTTTCAGTACGAGAGCGACGACCTCGGGGACCTTGGGCGGCTGTTCAGTCAACTATGGTGAGGAATGACCGGAGCGTATAAGGAAACTTTTATTAGATCTGATGAGGCTTTGTGAATTTGCAAACAATGCCGACTGATGAATAATTGGTTATCTTGTAGAATTTTAGGGTGAAGGCAGATGAGTGTAATTTTTTGAGTTATGAGTCGCGTCATCAACAGCACAGCAAAATGAGTTGTCGGCAGTCAGTCAGTCACACGTATGGGTATGATGAAAAAATTTTTTTTTTTTAAATTTCATGACGTATTAAAAAAAACTACTTACTAGATCTCGTTCAAACCAATTTTCGGTGGAAGTTTACATGGCAATGTATATCATATATTTTTTTAGATTTTTCATTCTGTTATTTTAGAAGTTACGGGGGGGGGGGGGGACACACACATTTTACCACTTTGGAAGTGTCTCTCGCGCAAACTATTCATTTTAGAAAAAAATGATATTAGAAACCTCAATATCATTTTTGAAGACCTATCCATAGATACCCCACACGTATGGGTTTGATGAAAAAAGATTTTTTGAGTTTCAGTTCTAAGTATGGGGAACCCCCAAAATTTATTGTTTTTTTTTTTCTATTTTTGTGTGAAAATCTTAATGCGGTTCATAGAATACATCCACATACTAAGTTTGAACAGTACAGCTCTTATAGTTTCGGAAAAAAGTGGCTGTGACAGAATCGGACAGACAGACGGACATGACGAATCTATAAGGGTTCCGTTTTTTGCCATTTGGCTACGGAACCCTAAAAAGTAGTCTGAATAGTAAATGTATGTAGCAATAACTAGATGAAAGAAGTTTAATGTAATGTTTGTTCATCTTGTCAAAATGACATACATTAAATATATGATATACATTGCCATGTAAACTTCCACCGAAAATTGGTTTGAACGAGATCTAGTAAGTAGTTTTTTTTTAATACGTCATGAAATTTAAAAAAAAAAATTTTTTTCATCATACCCATACATGTGGGGTATCTATGGATAGGTCTTCAAAAATGATATTAAGGTTTCTAATATCATTTTTTTCTAAACTGAATAGTTTGCGCGAGAAAACCTTCCAAAGTGAAAAAAAGTGTGTCCCCCCCCCCCCTGTAACTTCTAAAATAACAGAATGAAAAATCTAAAAAAAATATATGATATACATTACGATGCAAACTTCCACCGAAAATTGGTTTGAACGAGATCTAGTAAGTAGTTTTTTTAATAAGTCATAAAATAAAAATATTTTTTTTTTTCATCAAACCCATACGTGTGGGGTATCTATGGATAGGTCTTCAAAAATGATATTTAGGTTTCTAATATCATTTTTTTCTAAACTGAATAGTTTGCGCGAGAGACACTACCAAAGTGGTAAAATGTGTGTCCAAAGTAGTAAAATGTTGATCGAGATCTAGCAAGTAGTTTTTTTAATACGTCATAAAGGAACCCTTCATGGGCGAGTCCGACTCGCACTTGGCCGCTTTTTTGTAATAAGTTTTACGTAAAAGGTATATCGTTGTGCCTACAACGTGCAATGTGCTAAGGTTTTTTGTTTTTTGTGTAAAACCTAACAAGACGGCGTGTATTTTATTTCGTTGCTGTTTTAAATTAAAGTTTGCTCGGTCAATGACTTAAATAAATAGGCATTTATTTCAGGTATGGCTGGTAGGTATAGATATGTTAGCACGTTACTCATACTCGTATGCATTCGCTAAGCTTTTTAAATGAAATATATTGAAGGTTAATTCGGCCATTCTGGCTTTCACATTTCGGCCTGTTTATACATTGATTAGTGTTTATTGCAAGTTCATACAATTTTCACTAAACGCAAGTAACAAATATACACTTAACCGTATGTTACACTTATCCGTAGGTATTGACCTTAGCCTGTAGTAAAATTAATAAATAATGGTCGGTGGTTTCGAAAATACGGTACATGATACTTATATGATATGTAATTTTTATTAAAATCTACCAAACCGGCTCTTTAGCGGCTTTTAAAATTACTAACTGTTGCCTTTTGCCAACAGTTATTAATTTTACAATATCAGTCACAAATCATAATGCTCTGCTAAAGTTAAATTGAGGCTGTATGTGAAAAAGAAAATAATAGTTGATTTATCTGGCTATTTGCGCTAGTTTGACTCTAAAGGGTTATTTTGGTGGTAAATTATATTACCTAAATAAGACGGACTCCACGAGTCAATATGTCCGACAGTATTAAAATGAAGTGGGTACTTATACACCCAATAACGAATAAATGACAGCAAGCTATTTAAACAAGAACATTACAAGAAAACGGTTCTATTTTTAGATCAAAGACGGCTTAAAGACAATGAACCATTTGGTTTAAATTGTCGTGCTACGTGATCCACCAATATTGGGCGCGTGCTTCAATAAAAATGGATTGTTAATATCGGTGTCACACGAATTGCTCGACTACTTTAGACGAAGCGTATTACGACCCCATAACGGAACCGATATTTGTGTTTGTTTCCAATGTTTGTATGTATTGTGTGCGATGTAGACGACGTGATTAACGTAGTTTCCTTTAGTTAAATATCTGTATGCTAAAGGTTTTAAATAAATGAACAAACGTTGACGGATATGTTAAACTAGATTATTAGACAGTTTCAAAGGTACATATTTTGATTTTGTATTTAGACGTTTTTTTTAGATAATTAGGTATTCGGCTGAATATTGTCTACTGTTCGGAAGATTTTCTACAAAAATATATTCACGGCAGGTATCCTTTTCGACGCCAACGACGGATATATTTGAACCGCAGGCTCAATGCCAACGTCGGATTAATCCGTCACAGACCACAGATTAACATAGACCTACGTGCATATGCATAAAGTTCATTTTCAGTTTTGATACCTCGGTGACGTGGTGTCAAAGTTAATATAGTAATTATCTGTAGGTATTCAATAAATGTAGAGCTAGGAAAAACAAGCCAATAAAATTAGGAGATCGACCGTATTTTAAAAATACTATTTGACTGGATACATTTCGACAGTTAAACTAAAATAGAAGTTAATATAAATCAGTCAAAGGATCTATTAATTAAAGCGTAATAAGGATGCTTTAAAGCCGCGCTAAGCCGAATGCCCCGACAATCGTAATTCCGTATAGGTCGTTACTCTTGTTCGCGATGTTACTCGGGTAAATTCGCTGTGAATGAATTACCGAGATAAATGCCGGCTTTGCTCTTTATGAAATCGGATTCCCTTTTAACGTTTTGATATCGGTATCGGTGTAATGTGTTCCTTTTATTAAGTTATTGTTTTACGTGCTAGTTTATATGAATTTGTTAGTGTTAGAAGTAGACGTTCTTTTCACAATGGCAAAGAATAAAGGTACGACAATGATTGTACCTGTGTAGGTAAATGTCATGGACGTGAGAATACGCAAGTTGAAATCAAAAATATGGTCATCATAGTTCTTTTACTTACCTTCCTTTTTAAAATATACCTAGCTCTAATCGCCCTGGATTAGTCGCTTTATAAGTAAGTAGCTTGAACGTCTATAACCTCTCGAAGAAATTGGTTGGCTTTGAACGTAGGTCGTCGGACCGTCCCCCGGGGGGGTTTTAGTTTAATGTTTGTCTAATATAAGTTCACTTAATCTTTGTGCTTCTTTGTCATTTACGCTACATTTTAACAAATTGTTTTTTTTTGCAGGCCACACAAAATGATGCTGGAGTCGAGCCGGTGAGTTCATAGGATTAATACATTAACGTTTGTCAAATGTCTTCTTAGTCGGTAGTGACCCTGTCGACGAAGCAGGATGCTTCCGGGTTCGAATCCTGGTAAGGGCATTTATTTGTGTGTTCAACACGAATATTTTTTCCTCACTCCCTCCCTCAACTCAGGAACAAATATTCGTGGATTATAGACGTTATCTATGTATCTAAGCATGCATTTAAAACTATTGCTGTACCTGATGTAGTAAGTGTAGTAACCATGGATGCAATAAATGAATGAATTAATATTAAAAATGTACATCGTCGCCTAGTACAAGCTTTGCTTAGTTAGAGCCTAGGTGGATTTGTGTAAGATTTTGCCCAAAATATTTATTACATATTTGGTTACATACTTTCCTATGATTTCCTTGTCTTGTCGTTCTGTCAAATATATTCAAGTTAAAATGCCGTTAGTATAGTTATTTGTCTTAATCTGCCACATTGATTTACAAGAAAGAGGCAAAAACTGTTTCAATTAACATATGCATGCTAAGTTTTTTTTATAGTGTTAGATTTTTGCTTCGACGACAGTGACATTATGAAGAATCATACAGGCAAGGATAAAAAAAAATGTCTTATAAAGTTGGTTAGTCAGAATGAAGCCTAATTTTTGTTGTAAATCATTTCGGTCAGACGTCTAGGCCAGAACTACAAAGGAGCCTGCTTATAGTTCTAGTACAATCGTTATACAAACGACCACAATGTCTAAGCCAGAACTATAAGCAGGCTCCTTTGTAGTTCTGGCCTAGACATTGTGGTCGTTTGTATCACGATTGTACTTAAGTTTCAAGAAGAAAATAAATTAGAACCGAATACATTTGTTCTATAGAATAGACTTTTATCATCTTCGTGATTTTGTGACAGACAAAAAGGAACTATACGGGTCAGTCATATTTTAGACAAAGATCACTTTTGTCGATAAGTAATATACAATAAACTCTCAAGTAGTGAAAAAATGTATTGGGACGGTAAAAATGTATCAGGACACACCCTTACGGGTGCAGCGTAAAAAATTGCATTAGATTCCTTTGATTTAGCAATGTCTACAGGAAAGACGAGAGAGAGTTAAACAAGCATACTAGATGCAGTGCCGGATTAAGACATTTTGATGCCCTAAGCATTTCTAGACCATGGTGCCCCCTCATCAAGAGTACATTGAATTTTCTTGGTAAATTGAGTGACGTTTATTGCCGCATTACTGCTGAGAATAGAATTTTCAATCCAACACATCATTTTATCACGGAAATTGACAGTACTGCAGTAGTAATGTTCCAACAGTAAGGTCAAGTGTTAGCAAATTGAAGATCGTGCTTCGCATAAGGCCGGAGGCGAGCCAACCAATGTCCAAGTATGAGAAGACATAAAAGGCATAGGCCGTTCTCCGCACAGGGTTTTGCAACCTCTAGAGCTTTCCTGCGAAGCTCATTCATGTGAGGGCAAAGGCAGAGCTTCAGTAGGAGCTTAGCCATTAGGGGACTTAATAGGGTAAGATTTAAAATTACCACTGATCCGATGTTTCAAAAACTGCGTTGTCCCCATGGTCTCGGAAAAGACTAGGTAAAGTCGACATCAGTATCTTGACGTTGGAGGTAATTTTAGAACTTAATCAAACGCGATTAAGTCCCGTTTTCTTAAATAATAATGTGTCACAATTAGGCCAATAAAATCAGTTTTCTTCGAATTTGGTCCTAAAATGCGTGTAATCCGAGTTTGCTCCATTCCTGGAGGTGTGCATAAATGTTTCCTCTTTTTCAGTTTTTTTGCTTGAAAATCGAAAACGGTACGTCCGACGTAAAATTTGTTCTAATTATGATTAAAACTGATATCTGAGGATCCGAAATGTAATTTAATTATGTTCTTGCAATAAAACATATTGATTTATTGAAGGTACCCTAATATGTATTCCTAGTCTAAATTGTATAAAAAGGTCGACATTTTTTATTTTTGGTAAAATCATGTTAAAAATCCAAAAACGCGTTCTTACCAGTGTCTAATCCACGAACTGTCCTATGTCCTTCAAAATCAAGTGGTTTCGACAGGAAAAAAATATCTCCTAAGGATCCCAAAATGTATGCCCCCTGGGATGGAGCAAACTTGGATTACACGCAATTAGAATGAAATGAAAGTATTAAAACATTTTCCAGCTTGCTGGGAATTAATTCCTCAAAACGCTATTTTTGGATTTAATTTGATTGGCCTAAATCGTGAAAGTTTAAATCAGTGTTTTTAAAGGCAAAGTCTAAGGCTGAGCTTTTCATAAGGCTGAACGCGCGGAGCGTTCGATCGGCGGATGAGGCCAAAGGTCGAGCTGGAAGAAAGCATTTGAATTTGACCACTGGCGAGGTATGAATGGCTGAACGTCCGGAGCGTCCGATCGCGGTGGGTTATCATACAATACAACTGATGGCGTGGTGTGAGCAAGGCAGAAGGCCCAGCTTCGAGAGAGGACAGCTTAGATTTGGATCCATGTTAAGTGAAAGTAAGGCAGTTTGCACAAAGTAGAAGGCCTAGCGTCGCATAAGACCTAACGCCGAACTGCAAAAGAGTGGCTTGAAATCGAACCTATGTAATCACGGTTCTCCTACTGCTCGGCCTTTGGCTTAAGTGGAAACCAAAACTTAATAAGTTGCTTTTGGTTTTGTGCCTTCGCGGGGCCCTTTATAACAGTTTGACAATTAGGTCGCAGGATCGTGGTTCTGCACCAACTCGGCTAGGCCGACACATCTGGCGTGCAAGAGAGCAAAATTCGCTACAAAATCGGTAATCTACGTCGAGAAAATCGGTTGGCCACAAGCCCGGCGGTAAGATATTTTGGCTTTTAGCTTTGAGGGCCTCTGCGAAGGGTTGGTGATGTGCTTACGTGTCCTCACTCTATTACGACCCTTCGTTATTAGATGGGTACTTGCACACGTCAAAGTCGACAACAAGTTTCGTGTACATAAGTACTACGACTGCGATGCAGCCTGCGCGTTTTTTTCCTACGATTTTGGTGCCCCCCCTAGACGTGGTGCCCTAAGCAAGTGCTTATTTTGCTTAATGGTTAATCCGGCACTGACTAGATGTGTATGACCCTTACCTATATGTTTTGATGTGAGATATATGGCAAACAATTTATAAATAAGTTAGTGACTATATTTATCATTTTGACTATATTAAGGCCTTCTAGCCTAGTCGGCAGTGACCCTGCTTATGGAGCAGGAGGTCCCGGGTTAAAATCCTGGTAAGGGCATTTATTTGTATGTTTATAACAAGTATATATTTCTATGTAGGTACATATATACATTTATGTACAACTATATAATAGGTATATACTTAGGATCTAGGTTGATATAAATTGTCCTATAATATTTATATTCTATATTTACTCAAGGTCTGGACTTCAATTGTAAAAGTGTGATCTTTGTGTTCTGTAGCTCCTAGTCTTAAGCGCCACAATTTCTATTCCCCGTCGCCATAATACGGACCGGTTCGCCACAGCTAATTAGTCATGCTTATCGACCGCTGTTTCACTCATTATGTGAAATTTCATTTCTAATCGACACTGCTCTAGTGGCCTTTGTTTAGAACCGGCTTTTAATTGTGGTTAAACCACCGGCGGCGACTGTGAGAGATTGCAAACTAGAACAAAGAAAAAAACATACTGCTTCTATGTGAATTACCTGGTTTTTGCGCTTTATTTTCTACGGATAAAGAGCCAAAAAATTATACACACTGCCTTAATGTAACTGGCAATAAGGTCCTGTGTACATATTTTTGGTACTTTTCTGTGTCGATATTTAATAACTTGACTGTACCTGTATACAGGGTGTCCAGCGGCAGATTTCTGATTTTGGGGCTCGTGAGTGTTTCAGAGCAGCGTGCGTGCATATTATACACACACACTCATTGAGGCGTGTCTGAAGTATTCGAAACGAAGTATTTTCACTTAGTACTGCAAGGCGTAAGTTTTGCATTAATATCGGAATATGCGAAAAAGCTTGGAGTCCTCCAAAGTCCTCGAAAGTTCGGCATTTAGAAAATTTTATTTTCAACAAATTTAATAGGCATTTATCTGCGTTTCATAAAAATAAATAGTTTTGATTTATGTTTTCGTTTTTTTTTAACACATTTTGAAATTGGAAATCAGCCGCTTGACACCTTTTTATTGAGGCTTTGGACACTAGCTGCACATGTCAGCCTCATGGGTGCTTTCATAGTTTCCTACGCAAGGGATACCTAGATCAATAAAGTGGTATACACTGATTGCTATGTCTAATAAAGGCTCTGCCAACCAACAATTGATCTGTCCATTGTGCCTGGAGCACAAACTACCAAAAATTCTTTTTCTCAATTCCAAATTCCAGACGCAGTCCAACAATATGTGAGACAAGTCATCAGGCTTCAACCTTGTACCTTAAGGAAGGTTGTTTCGTACATTTTATATTTGTAGACATATACCTACGTTACGACCTAAACCAATTATAACAGTATATTGCTGAACCCGAATATTTACTGTACATAAAGAAATCTTTAGTATTGCGATTGAATTGTTATCTCTAAAGATTATAACGAAACTCACTCTAAAAAGGACTTATTTTACATTACAGTTTAGATAAACCTATCAAAAGAACATAATTTTCGTCAGATATCAACTTGAGACCAAACTCTCGTTGGTTAAACACAAACAGAGATAACTACTTATTTTATTTAGTTAGAAATTTAAAACTAAACTGTTATTAAATTGTAACCAAAACAGAACCTTTATTTACTCACAAGATAAAATAATAACTTTATAGGCTCATAATCACAATCATGATAAAAGATGGGCTACTTTATAGCTCTTTAAATCACAAAAGTTACATGTTTTTACTATATTCCAACATAGTTACTCCCTTTTACCGCTACGACGCTGTTCTTCGTACTAACTAGCAAGTAGCTTCGAATATGTTAACTTAGTATGGCTATAAATCATCACGTCAGAAAGAGACACACTGCTTGGACATTACTTTTTACATGGAAAAGAACGAGAAAGGAACTGTTGTGAGAGCCTCCTTGAAACTACGGACACGACAAAGGGTATAATAAAAGTATAATTTATTTATCATTCTGTTACCTACTTTGTTCGTATTATAAGCAAATCGCTCGCATGGATGGAATATCAATTGAGAATCGTATTAGATTCGAAACCTATGACTTAGTTTTGATTGATACGTTCGCGCAGCTATGCAGTGTTTTATGCAATGTAGATACATTAAGTTAAGAAAAAAATACAAAAATCAGATCAATCATATACACCGCAATGTCTGCAACCAAGGCGAGCCAGGAACAGATTTCTATGACAGCGTCCTGGACCGTAAAAAAATATTAGTTCACTTTACATACCTACATATTTTTCTCTTTGCCATATGTAATGTAAACTGAAAAAGCAAGTATGAGGGCTACTAAACCTCGTATCATAAATATAATATAAAGGTCGGATCGGGTCGGTTCAATTGAATAAACTTTAATTCAACTTAAAATTAATGATCACATTCATTTTCGATTAAATCTTCATTCCAGCTTGTTTTGGAGATAAATATGTGCTCCATTTCCCAACTGTGGACGAAGCACTAAAACAATAAGGCAATGTTTCCGAGGTCATTGCTAATATCTTATCTTAGATACGCACTTAAAGCTTAAGAAAATATGTAGAAGTTCAATTACCTTTTTGTAAAGTGAAGAATGTTCCGAGTTTATCATCGGTCGGGAATTTGTTATGACGACGCGTGGTTTTACGATCTTGTGTCTGAAGCGATCCATAACTCTCCAATACTAAAGGCTCTTAGAGACCGTGTGCTTAATGCCGCGTTTTTATTAAGATGAGAAAATACAATCGCTTTGTTTACTGATGACTAATTTAAATATGAAGCTATGTTAATTTATTCGTAGTGTCAAGTTAGATTATCTTACTAAAATTACACAAAAATACGTGACACCATCACACTTTTAGTTTTGATAGTATGAAATATATATTTTGTACATTTTTGAATGTTAATTGACTAGATATTCATCACTCAAAGGTTGTCCAGGACTTCTAGAAGAGATCGCTTGTTAAAGTCATTCCGCTTTATAGCTTTCGGCCTTTTTAATTTTATGTATCGTGTCGTGTGTTTCCTCTTTATTATAATTAAATTAAAATACTTTAATCTTCAGAATTGGAAATAACAGAGAAGTGGTCATTCGTAGTGTGTATTCATGCGTATGTGTGTGTGCTATGTATAATTTTGTATGTGTGGCTCGTTATCGCTGCATGCAAGAATGGTTTGACAATATTCGCGGCGCAGCAGTAGTCGTATCGTAATAGTTAGTATGCCATCAACACCGTCTCGGAACGTAATCGCAAGCATAAATTACACGAGTCCTCGAGGTAATTCTGAATTCTGATTATTCTGAGCTAATATTTTGGTTTAACATTCAAAGGAACCGGTTGGACAACATTGCACGGAGATACACACGATATTTAAATCTAAAATTATGGATGGCCAAAAAACAAAGACATTTGTGCATGTTAAGTCATTTGTTGAATTTCAATGTAGTCAAATTAAGCAATAAAAAACTAGATCAGAGATAAAGGAGAACTCGCTCAGTAAAATAAGATAGTGAATATAGTAGGAAACCAGAAACACCTAGTTCAAACTACGCGGCTTTAGTTACAGGTCACGACGGCGACTAAGCATTGCGTGACCTATTTCCTTCCATATTACATTTCTTGAATCCAACGGCGAGCTGAAGATAAATTATTGTCGAAATGACGAATCCTAATATCCTCGCGACGCCAAATACAATTTATCTCGTTAACTACCTCAATGTCAATCGACTGCCATTGAAAGCGGTGAAAATAAAACGATTAATCTTTTTTAGAAATCATTACAGAAGAATTTTAATGCTCTCGTTTGGACTCGGATCTAAGATGACGTATGGAAAGCATCATTCAAGTCGTGAGATGACACAGGTTCCTTAATAGCCATTAAAATGTGGAGTACCTACCTCGAATGTTCACGATTTGTACAGTTGCATTTAGATATATAGCAGTGAAAAAGGGGCTTACAAATATCCGAACACGACTCTTTTATTAAAGCGATAAAGTGCAAGTTCAGATTTTTAGAGCTGCCCGATATATTTCCTTATCCTGCCATATTTGGAGCGACAGATAAATTTGTCACACAGATTGTCATTTTATTAGCCCCGGTATTTCTATTATTCAGATAATATGACGAACAGAGCACAATTCAACGAATTAGGGTCGCGGCGAGACGACCGTAAAATTAAACAGAGCAATATAGGTACATATATAATGTGAGAATTATTAGATCTAGCCGGCTAATTCTAGTTTATAAAGGGAGCTAGTTAGATTTGAACTAATAATTAATTCATGGCACGTGTTATTGTTGTAACAAAGTACGATAAGAGTATGCAAGAACCGTCAGTTAGGCTTATTATACGTTTACCGACCGTATGCGATCGTGACATACGCTCGCCTGAGCACGGTAGGCGATTGGAGTAACAGGCCTGTGCGGATCTCGGAAAACCGTACAAAAATTCCTTCTCACGAACGCAACGGTATCGCCGCGTGCGCACGTTGCGAAGGTCGCCGGGACAGATTTGCATCTCTGTCACCTCCTGCCTTTTTGGTCAAGCGCAAGCAAGACGGAAAGCTATGCAAATGAGATGTGGTAAAAAACGAGCGTTTGGCTGCGGCGCGACTTCGAATGATTAGAGGCCCGTTCATCAGATGCCGTGCAGGGGCGTGCATTTCATGTCAGACCGGTATCAATCCCGACAGACAACTGGTCTCGGTTGAAAGTGACGTCAATAAACTGTGCAAATTATTTCATAAGTCTAGTTAACGATGTTAATTTCAGTCATCTGTAGGCAAGGCATTTTTTTTGTAAAAAAACTCAACTTAATTAAAATACTCTAAAACCTGAATTCGATTACTTTTCATTGCTCAATCCCAATGACCACTTCTTCATCGAGAACAGATTACTGGCACCATATTGTATTTTTACTTTTACTCTTACAGGCCGAAAAACACTTATTGTTGTTTATTTCAGAGGGGAAATTCAGAAGATAAATTCCAAAATTTTATGTTAAGTTTTATTAAATCAGGCAAATTCTAAGTTCAAAAAGAAAACAAAAGCTTTTGGGCTTCTGGAGGCTAAATCATCCGCTCTGATAACAGCAACCTCACTTAACGCCTCGTCGAGATATTGTAAATTATATTTATTTGACAAATAGCTTTCCGAAGGACTAATTAAAACTTTCTCCGACTTTTTAAACAAATAAAGCGGGCGCTTGGTAACCTAATCCATTTTAATTAGGGGCCGTATTGTTGCCCTTGCATGTGTCCCGGGAAAGATAAATAGATGCACCTTTTTTCTGTGTTCGAAAAGGTTTTACGTGGAATCCGGCGACGGCCCATTGTTTATTTCGATAAAGCTTGACGGCGGGCTGGGGTTGTCGGCTGATTATCATATTTGGACTTTTAGATCATTGTGATTGTAGAAAATGTTACGTATGCTGTCTATTAAGCGTAATAGTCTCGTATCTTAGACATAATTATTCCAAGAATTGCGAGTTCGGGTTTAAGTGTAAATAAATTGGATCGCAAAATTTGTGTAAATAGAGTTATGAGATATCCAAGGCTTTCCACGAAATTAAGGAATATCAGGAAAATGCGTGATTATCTTGTCTTACCTTTATAATATTAAGCTTAAAAATTACCGTTGGCAGAGATGGGAAAAAGGACTGTAATTAACGTTTAGTATTTTGAAAAAGTGGCCAAGTGCGAGTCGGACTCGCGCATGAAGGGTTCCGTACCATTTAAGACGTATTAAAAAAAATCTACTTACTAGATCTCGTTCAACATTTTACCACTTTGGACACACATTTTACCACTTTGGAAGTGTCTCTCACGCAAACTATTCAGTTTAAAAAAAAAAAAGATATTAGAAACCTCAATATCATGAAGACCTATCCGTAGATACCCCACACGTATGGTTTTGATGAAAAAAAAAAAATAATTTATGACTTATTAAAAAAAACTACTTACTAGATCTCGTTCAAACCAATTTTCGGTGGAAGTTTGCATGGCAATGTATATCATATATTTTTATTAGATTTTTCATTCTGTTATTTTAGAAGTTACGGGGGGGGGGGGGGACACATTTTACCACTTTGGAAGTGTCTCTCGCGCAAACTATTCAGTTTAGAAAAAAATATATATTAGAAACCTCAATATCATTTTTAAAGACCTATCCATAGATACCCCACACGTATGGGTTTGATAAAAAAGATTTTTTGAGTTTCAGTTCTAAGTATGGGGAACCCCCAAAATTTATTGCTTTTTTTCTATTTTTGTGTAAAAATCCTAATGCGGTTCATAGAATACATCTACTTACCAAGTTAGAATAGTATAGGCATTATAGTTTCGGAAAAAAGTGCCGGTGACATAATCGGACAGACAGACGGACATGACGAATCTATAAGGGTTCCGTTTTTTGCCATTTGGCTACGGAACCCTAAAAATAGTCCGTGTATATGTCGGCGGCTGTTCGTGAAATCAGGCAGATCATGAAATTTCTACTCATACCGGGAACCGTGAAAATCATCTGGTTCCCTGAGTCGACGGAACCCTGTTCTGGACAGTCTGCCCTTCGGGCATCTGAAGCAACCTAACGAACCTATCCTACCTATCTATTGGTTAATGCTGACTACTGTCAACACATTTATACACGGGAACTTTACGATTGGCCTGATTTTACGATCGGCCGCCGACATATATATTTGACGTACTGGTAAAAATGGATGGGATATAGTGTTTTCAAAGGAGTAATTATGTAATTGGCTCTTAAATTTTTCCTCGATTAATCCTTTTTCAAACATATACAGTTTGTAAATCCAATACAATCAAAATTCCACACTATTGAACTTGTCCCACACCTGATAATAACCAGACACGAATTATATTACCTATTTTATAATATTGTTACTGACTATTAATTAAACGTAATGAATTTGACATTGGATCAGGAGTTAATTAACATAACCGACGCGTAAATTTCATATTCCACGTAAAACTAGTTGGTTTGTACTCTTTATAAAATACAATTTAGTTTTCCGGTAACCGAAGGTAATAAAAGCGTAACAGTACAAATGAGATGCCATATGTTATGCGAGCAGATGAGGTGGCATAAAAAGTTTGATTGGCCCCGTGTAGCGGTCAAGGCAATCGAGTCTTGATGTATGGCTACTCATACAATGTATGATGTCGGTAAGCGAAGTAGTACCTATTGTTAGCCGCGGGGCGATACGGAGAGCATAACTTGTTGAAGTTACTATTGTTCCGATTGGACAATTGTTAGGTTGTATAATTTGTTGATCGTTTCCTGGTTATGTTGGTTAACACAATCGGAAATTGGCATTTATTTTGAACTGTAATTTTAGACTGCAGTCGTTCCTTAAAAACGTTTCTCGTTATGAAGAAGGTTCATGAAATCACTACATTTGAATGGCGCTTCATTTTGGCGTCGAGCCATAGTTGTCATATCTTGCATTTTGTTTTCAACATCAAGTTTTTACTTGAGATGACATTTTGGCTGTTAAATTACTCTAGGAAATGTAACAATAACATCATTTTGACTAATCACGCTTAGGGACCACTATAGTATCGTTAATACATATTAAGATCTTATTTATCGATAGTTCAATATAAAATAGAGTTTCATTGAAAAATGCCGCTAAAATTAACATGCTTGTTGTGCAAGCACTGTGTTAATACGGATTGAGATATAATTAATAAATATTTGGTGCCATATTAACTTGTAAGCAACCGCCTAATTTGAACGGAAGACCTTACATATATTATACAAAACACTGTAAATATAGGGTTGTCGGAAGCGAGTTGTCGCTACCGTTTTGTCATGGCCGCAGAGTTTGTCATTATGACGCGGCGATATTTCACCCGGCCCCGACGTGCTGCAGCGATGATGTCACCTTGACAACCCTGATTCTGTTGACATCACTGGAGGGAAATTTCAGTTGTTTTATTGGTAATATGTCACTTGATCATGTGACAACTTATCTGGTAACTTATCATCGGCGACCTGTCAAATTGTGCACTCAGTTTAGTTATAGAAAATTAAAGCATTTTTTTAATGAAAGTACTTGATGCAATTGCGTTGTTCTGCGGAAGACCGTGTTCTCTCTTAATAATAAAATAAATAAGCATCCGCTCGAAGTAAAGTCTCATTTCATTAAAGTGTCAAAAGGGTCTCTACGTTACATTTCCACATAATACATATATACGGGACGTATGGAAACCCTATTTATTAATAAAGCCATAAGTTTCTAGGTTTTATTGGTTGTGCGTTACGTACTTAGAAACGCACGAGGTTCTAATGCTCATTATTCGTGAATTTTTATGGTGTAGTACAGAGCAGGTTGAAATACATGTGCATGAGCCATGCTACAGAGCATCAGGCATCACTGGAATGTTCCAGTAGGTTCGCCATCATGGTAAAAATAGTTTTAACGATGCATTAGACGAACACTTTATGCTGTCCATTAAAATTGGTTTACTTTGCCTTGTAAGTGATATTTTGTAACTGATGCATAAATATAAAGAATTAAGAGAAATTAATAATTAAGTAAATACCAATACCACATCATGAATGACTATAAAAATATATTTTTCACCACACCAGCTTGTAAAGGCTCTCTTTGTTTTTCAAAAACTGATGAAACAGTTGCATCTTATTGACAAGAGTGGTAAAAAGATTAGAAGCAAATTTTGAATTGCCTCATGTCGGCTGGTGGAATTGACTTTAAGTGATAATTTTGAATGATACAAATTTGATAGCGTTCATTTAGATTTGATTTATAATATTTTACACTTAGCAGTTTCCCCGCATTAATGTGGTGAATAATTTTGTGTTTCACTAGGTAGCAAAGTTTGTTTCATAACTCTCGTGCCTTGAAACCTTCGCAGCACTCAGGATTGCACTTTACGAACCACTCGCTACGCTCGTGGTTTAATTTTGCTATTTTTCGCTTGTTCGAGTATCAATATCAGCACAACAACTTTGCCTTCTTTTGAAACAAATTTTAACTATTTTTCTAATCATAATTCATATTCATTTATTCATAAATTGTACGTGTCAAAAAGGTCATTACTGAAACAGGTAATAATTTATTTATTTATTAAATTACCTGCCAAAAATATGTCACACAACTAAATACTGAAAGCGTGTAATATTATATAAATATATGTACTGTAGCTGGTAACTGAACTAAACGAATATATTTGTCAAATCTTCCAACACTATATTTCAGTTTCAGTTCAACCACTCACTATTCCCGATTGCAATTGATTGATAAATTTATTTTAGTGCGCAATTCGGTTAGGATTAGTTCTCACACGAAACGATTATTTCCTGCCGAGGTTGCTCGTATGTGAGTATTTATTTTCTAGCACCTCTTACAGCAGTTTGCTCGGGTAATATCGAACGTCAACATACTCAAGTGCTTGTATTTTCAATGAAGATAGTCAGAATCACCAGGGATTCAACAGGTTCTATCTAACAGGCCAATTCGAACGTACCCTGATATGAGAATGATATCTGAATGATGTACGTTAGTTATTATGCATTTCGATCGTACTTGTCCGTACATGTATTGGCGCGAACGAGACGCAAGGTAACTAACTGGCATCATTCAGATAAAGTGATTTCAGTGTACGTTCGAAAAGGCCTGAACGACTCAACTCTATAGCTTCATACATTGACGCCGTCAATGTTTGTAATAAATTAACAATATTCCCTGTTACTTCGACTTCTACTTACACAATATACCCGTGTCAATGTGTGTAGTTGTTGTTTATTTTAAATATTATAATCATTAGAATTATTATTCAAAACTTAAAGATGATCTGTTACCCTATTCTAATTTATGTATGCTCTAAAAAAACAATAAATACATACGCAAGTTTTCGCATTATTGACGTCAGTCCTAAATGGTGTCGTTGAACCGAATTATACTTTTAAACTCCCGTTTTGCTAAACAAAATTTCACAAAATCACGTAAGTTCTTCAGTTTTGGAATCGTAGCGCTAAAATGTTAATGTTCTCCGAGATCGCTATCTCTGGACATTATAAGTGTAACTGTCATTTGGCGACCCCAAATTCACTGCGCGCATTATATTCCCGCAATATTTATTTCACTATGAAGCTATTTATATGTAAAAGTTTATTCACATCGCCACTTCCAACATAGTCTGCCCTTTATGGGCAATTAAATAAATCTGGATGATTTACACTTCCCGTAGTCTTTCGAACGTGAACATTTTATGCGACACTTGCAATTTGCTTTCGACAACACAAAGGGGTGGCGTAAAACGTAATCTTAAGCTTTTTTGCGGGCCATCGCCGTCGTAAACGCATGTCCATCAATACGCAAGTATGTACTTAACAAGTTTCCCGTTCAATATGATACATGGCCATGCAGTTGTCACATAAGTGGTCTGAGACTTCTGAGACAAGATGGGTCGTCACATGTCAGTATAGCTAAATAGAAGCTAAAAAATAATCCCCAAGACCAAGTAGGTACTACAAGGGTATCCACTTCAGTGTTTTAGCTTATTTTCTGCATTGTAGTCGTAGTATGAGGACAAAGCACTGACGAGCGCCCTTCAGAGTGAGAGCCCTCTAGGAAAATTAAATATTTTCCCTTTTTTCGTGAAAATGTTGCGATATTCTCGCCGCAGAATTCATGGAACACGTTTAATTAAAATGTATCACTTTAACGTGAAGCCTGGCTGAACTTTATTCATTCTTTTAACGCAATTCCCGTATATTGATTGCCTTTTTAATTTACGTTAGGATTTATTAACAAAGATACCTTATATATAGGTACTTAGTAGAAACTGCCACAAATTCTCATTAACACTAAGATCAGTACCTATTCTATCTATTAATCACCTTCCTTATAATAAGACCTAGTGCTGGCCTTGGTCTCGTAAGTGGGTGGGTGCGACTAGCGTCAGGACGTCCGCCTCTATGAAGATTAGCGAATTCAGTATATAAGTACAGAGGTATATTGAATATTATATGATATTATTATTACTACTAAGTTCGAAAAACTTATTGAATGGCACGAGCTGAGATTCGAAACTACAACCTGTGATTTGGGAGCGGCACAATCACAATTTATATTTATTTCTAATGACTAACAGCCACTTACTCTGGGAGCTTTACGGAAAAATGCGTGTATCGATTATTCCAAGTATTTAGTGCCTTTTCTGTGAAAAATCTTATTCAGCCAACCATTTTTCTTTTTGATGATAACAACCTTATTCCATCCTACACACTTCCTCCATTTTTTCTGTATATCTTACAATTAGAGTAAATAATATGTATATTATTGTATAACTTCATCATAGTTCATACAATAGGACGCAATTTAGCCTGTGGTTAGATTTCACCACTACATTAGATTTAGATTGGTTTAAAAATTAAATTAAATATCATTAATTTTCAGGCAACTAAGACCCATTCATACATACCTTACAAACTAACATACATACAATAATAAAAATCTTTATAATTTTGATGACGCAGTTTTCGGTTGCGCCACCTGTTAATCGGTCCAACTTCATCGTCATCTTTGTAATTTCTAAAGGTAAAATCTATTCTCAGCTAAATTCTAAGATTTCGATTAATGCTGAAAATATTATAAGTAGATACAGGAAGACATTGTTTTGCTGCTGTTAAGATAGTCTGACACCATGAAGCCAACACCTAAATTTTCTTACACATTTTTGTCTGTAAAAATTCCTGTGCGTGACGCAACACAGTCTTAATAACCCTTTGAATCTGTTACCCCGGCTCCCTAAAACATTGATAAAGCAACAAGTCTTCGCCACATTTGCGACATTTTATCCCAGGGAGAGGGTGGGGGCGGGAGGACATGTCGCTCTCGCGGTACCTATAATTATTTCGTACTTACTCTGGGTCCCGTTCGCGTTCGGAATGGAGAAACAATCGGTTTGAAACGTCGCCGTATTTTTCCGTTTGTACGTCACCGGATGGGGTGGGAAGTGGGAATACTCCGCTTTCAATAAATGCAAGCTACGATGCAGATGTCGTTCATAGCGCAGCGTTTGAAAAATGGCGCTGTATTACACTTAAACCGATCCGCCTTGTTATATTTTGTTCTGAAGCTTTGATATCAGTTTTACCGGTTAGATATCTACTCTTGCTTTGTAAGATAAAATATCTACCTATAGATCTATCAATGAAGTCTTTGTAGTACCAGTATGTTACTACAATCAAGGGACTTCTTACTTCCTGCAAAACGATATTGTTGAAATCTTCCCTTTGCATCATAGATCTACATTTGCATTACAGTTAGTATGAATGTTCAATGTCTTTACTGCCGAATTATGTAAACAGTTGAGTTCAGAGAAAACCCGGCAATATAGACAAATAAATAGTAGTCTTTGCTGCAATTCGTTGATGTTAATTTTCAAATTGCTCGTTTTCTGGAGTCGTAGTTTACGAGATAATTACTCCTGGTGTGGAGCTCGCTTTGCGCAACTTGTCTTTAATCGTTTAAGTTATTTTTTAAAATTAATTAAGCGTTAAGTTTCTAAGTTATTGACCTTTTAGAAACTTATATTTTAAGTCTAGTCAATTCTGCGTGGTCTTAAATAAGCTTTTTGAATACCAGAGTACTTATATTTATATTATTAGTGTTGCTTAAAAGTAAATAAATAAATATTATAGGGACATTCTTACACAAATTGACTAAGTCCCACGGTAAGCTCACGAAGGCTTGTGTTGTGGGCAGTCAGACAATGATATATATAATACGAGTACACAAATACTTAAATACATAGAAAACATCCATGACTCAGGAACAAATATCTAAGTTCATCATACAAATAAATGCCCTTACCGGGATTTGCACCTGGGACCATCGGTTTCACTAGGCCAGACTGGTAGTCAAAGCAACGTAACAATGATTAGATTATATGGTTTGGGAACATACATCTTAAATATATAAGTATTTCTCAAAGCGTAGTTAAAACAATAAAAATAACTTGTAGAATTTGTCGATAACAGCTATGCGTGACACGTTATTATTAGTTACACGTGTCTGTAAACTTTTTAGTGTTCTTTATTTAGTTTTCTTAAATACAATTCCTTGCTTTTTTGGGAAAGTTTCAGCAAAGTTGAAAAAGTTCTCGGAATTTTTAGAAAATTTTCACAGGAAACAATGGAAACTTTCATGTAGTTAATGGAAAATTCTGATTCTTACACAAAAATATGAGAAGTTGCCTAGTGGAAATTTGGCAATTTTGGAAACATACCGACGGCGCATCAGTAGTAGTAACATCCATATAATAGACGTTTGTTTACCGACACACCTCAAACACGCGCGAAGACCACTTAAGTGGCCATTTGCGCAACTTACACCTAAGATAAGGTGTAATGGTTGCTTTAATGTCTTCGTTTGTGCTATGGCGCGTCCCGAAGCTGACCTTATTAGTCCAGTTCCAACCCGGGGTCGGACGATCTATGCATATTTAACCTCGGGATTCCTACCTTGCCTGGGTACTCTCTTCAAGTATTACTATTCAAATTATTCCTTAATACTAGACGATTAAGGTAAACCAGAGATAACTTTAAAAAAAAGTACTCCCATCCTAAAGGCCGGCAAGGCATTTGCAACCTCTGGTGTTGTAGATATCCATGGGCGACGTTAATTGCTTACCATCTGGCGATTCGTCTGCTCGTTTGCCTCCTAATTCATAAAAAAAAAAACTGAGATGAGCTGAGCGGTGAGGCATGCTGATTGCTGATTCCAAACATAAATTGATTCAAACCCAATATACCTACTACTGCGTACGGCGTACGAATAAGATGCTTCTTGGTTAGGGACGTCGGACGTCTCGAGGAATCCTACATGTACTTGTAGATCTGCAAAGAAATTCAAAGATCTCTGTGAAGTAGCTAATATTTATTCGTCTAGCCCAAAGACACGAAACAGAGGAACCTGTGCCTAGTAGTGGGACATATGTGGCCTGAATATAGAAGAATAATTTCACTAGTCTTTTAAATTGTGTTTCCATCCGTAACAGTTTCAACGTATATTTTTAAAGGTAAGTAGTTCTGCGAAACAACGTTCGCAGTACGTACCGATGGGATGAATTTTCTCTTCGTCGGAAGTTAAATTCGGTTGAAACCGCGCTAACTTTTAGACTTAGTCTGAAACCTAATTTTACATTACAAGTGGGTGAATCGAATTACAAGGATCAGTTTGAATTTTTGTACTTTGGTACAGTCAGCATCAAAAGTACCGGATCAAATAACGTTTCATAAGTATCTACCATTCTGTAACGGCTTAACAAAAGGTGATGTCTTTAATATAGAAAAACAAAGACTGTAAAAGATATACTTTTGAGCACGAATTTAAGAAATTTATCTATATTTGGAAAAGTTATCTGGAATATCAGATACTTTTGGCGCGTTGTTTCATCCGCTGGCGCGTTGTGATGCTGACTGTACAATCCGTTAGATTTCTTTTGTCTAATTTAGTGGCCCACTGCTGGGTAAAGGCCTCCCTACGTTTTACTTATTTATTGATTATATTTTTATAACTTTTCAAAGTGGCATGATGGAGTGCAAGGACATGAATTGCCACTTCTGTTGCTGTCTCACGTAGCCTGTAGCGGCCTTTAATATTCATAATTTATAGACCGACAAACCCTTTAATAATAATAATTGTTGAATAATGGCACCCTTTATCTTAATTAATATTAGTATCAGAATGAGAGGCAAGCATGTATATAACGTATATAGTTTTAGATGATTACACCTTGTCTACTTCTATTTTTGGGTCCGATTGTATCGCATATACCTACTCGTAAAGTAGGTAGTAGTAGTGTTAGCTTTCAAGCGGTTGTTACATAAATATCTGCTGAAACAAGAATTAAATATTTATGTAATATATAGTAGTATATTAGATATACACTGTGTTTTTATTGAATTCCGTTAACTTCGGGGTATGGGTCAGTACGTTTAAGGAAAATAAACAGGGCGTTGTTGTAACACGAGCATTACATTTAATTTGAATTTTTGTTTGTTTGATTAAACAATTGAAAATTGTGACATTTCAATGTCATTACAAACATCAATCGTCCGTGATAGTACTTACGTTTACGTACTAAACACTAATCAATAAGTAAATAGGCCCTAAGGCAAGTGTATACGGTCGTTAGGGCCTTATAAGATAAAAATAAATTATTGATTATGTCCGAAATGGAGTTAATTACAACACAGGTTTCTGAGAAAGTTACTTAAGTTAAGCTTAGGAATGCACCCACGAAATTAACGAAAAAATAAACACGGTGTATATATATTTGTGTATTTTTTATACTGTATTACATCATGTTTTTCATAATTTTTCCGATAATTTTAATAAATATCTTCTTTATTTCTCCTTGCACCATTTTTACATGTCTCTGATTAGCCCGATGGTTGACTGGTAGAGAATGCCATTAGGCATTAAGTCCGCCACTTATAGGTTATTTTTGTATTTTGTGCAATAAAGTTGAAATAAATAAGTAATACCTAAATAAATAAAGTTTATATTGTTGATGTAACAATAATTAGATTTGAACGGACCTTGCCAAATCATCAATACGAGTAGAGCACGAGCTACGTGCCAAATTTGTCGAGAGCACAGCTTTCCCACACTAGTCGCGATTAGCATCGCAAATCAAAACCGTAGAAGTGTCGTGGTCGTACGTGATGCTACTGTTTTAGTTTTTAGTCGTATGCTGATATTAGGTACTAGAACCGCGTACAGCGGTGGCATCATGGTTCCATTTTTATCACTTGTCACTATACCCGTCGCGTTTATGTACATACTTGTTAGAACGGGATAGCCATGGTGTCAAATGATAAAGAGCCGACCATCTTAGCCCTGCAGGTCTGACAAATTCGTATATTTGGTTCTGCTGCTATTTTATATTGTTGTTTAATAATTTTTTACCGTTGTTAAACTTTGTACTTCCGTAGTTCCATTTTTATTATCTTAAGTTATGTCACACTTTTTCAAGATACGGAGCTGTGACCATGTAATCTAAATGCGACCATTAATTCTCCCGTGGAATGTTATGTGGACTTTAGTCATGGTATGACCGTGGAGGCAGTGCATTTATTTCCTTGCCTCGTTGACCGTACTCTGACTAATATGCAGACACTGTCCTTGGCCTGGTTCGTGCCCGCTACAAATTTATGACTTGTGTTCTAGAGAATCGGTATGAGAAGACTCTTATAGGATATTGGGGACGTTCAAGTTACAGTAAGCTCTGTGCAGTTTGAACTTTTATGTCCACTTTTTCAACGGGTTATGACAGTCAAGCGGTTTTTAACTTTATAAATAATAATATATATCACTCGTCGCTAGCCTAAAACTGCAGAATAGTTACCACAATTTCTACAAAAGAACATTTTTGGACCAGTTCGTCTATTTATTTATTTAAACTTTATTGCACATCAAAAAACGTACAAATGGCGGACTTAACGCCTCTCTTTACCAGTCAACCATAGGGCCAAGTAATACAGTACCCCTAGTGTAAATTTTATCGACATCATAACGTGACGAACGCGTTTGCGTTAAGTCTCATTTTGTATAGGATTTTGAGTTTCCAAAACGTCCCGCTTGGCGCGCTCTTTCTAAATCCAATACAAAATGAAACTAAACGCAAACGCGTACGTCACGTTTCAAAATCGAATTTATTTACACTAGGGTACAGGATACTATATCTTCTCGATATTTCATAATATATAAATATAGTTAATTATTATTATTTTGAACGATTTCTAGATTATCTCTTTATGATTGTTTGGTGTTAGATTTTCTAATTAATGGAGAGGAGTTAGAGCACTGGTGATTACGATAAACGTAGTTAATTCATGTCTTTTTAATTACAGTAATTGAACTTCCATCCAATCATCCTCGTCCATATTTAATTTGACCCCATAGGTTAGTCACGTAATAGATTTTGTTTTAGTAATTATAATCAAACAAGCTCAATTTTGAATTCTGTAAAGCTGTGAAGGACTTAGCGTAAATCTTGAATCGGCCTCGGTACCATTCGATTTACATTCGGTCGTCACACGTAATTTTTTAACTTATTAAAGTCTTAAAAGTCATCGTATAAAATCGGAATTAGGTTTTTCACCAAGTTATTATATCATGTATTCGTTAAAACAAACTCAACATGCTTAAAGATACTATTAATTTTTATTCAAAATTGCAATATGACAGTTTATGTATGTGTTATAACATTTTGGCGAGTTACATCAAACTGAGTAACGCGCTAACGTGCTATCACTGATTCTGCAACCTTGTTAAACAATAGTTCGTGTCATCCACGATGACACGCAGATTTGTCAAATTTAACCTTAATTACATGATAATACGAGTCAAGGCACGCGTCTTCGTCAATTACACGATCTCTTTGCCCCAGCGCGTCCGACTGTTCGACATCACTGATCAAAAACAATCAAAAGCTCTTGACAAATGTACCAAATCACTTAGACCAGAAAAAAACAGTTTCAGCATAGGAGTTGACATGTTCCCTCCCCCCTATATAAGCGTGTCCGGTTTCCCTTCCCCGGTAAATTCCCGCAGGTCTCTCGGGACGAAGCCGCCTTGACGGTTGGCGTCAGGCGCTCCACTATGTCGTTACAAATTTGGGTCACAGTCACTATGGATTAGTTAGTCTGTTTAGCCTCGGAATATTTTGTAAACTAATACATACGTTTTCAAGAGGTAAATTGGGCGGACTGTTAAATTTAGCTGTAGTCTATTTTGCTATATTATCTATACCTATAGATATTAAATTAATGTAAACAAAAAAAAACAGATCATAGTTGAACTGTAATTTATTAAGTGGAAATCAAGGCTTCCGAATTAACGAGCTATCAAAAAAGGAGTAAACTATAGAAATAAATTATTAAGAGTTGACTTAAAAAATATTTCACGTCATTTTTCGTTTTCAAAGAATGCCGCTCAGATTGTTATCGATATTACGTAAATGTGATTACACTTATGACTCAATCGTGGCGGGTCGTACCGTATGTATTGTATAGAATGTGCGTGACCAAAAATGTTGAAAATCGTACACATTAGAAACGGAACGTTTAACGAATGTAAGCAAAGTGAAGTTCATGACGAAGAAATATGTGGTTACGATCAACACGTTTTTGTACTGCGTCATCCATCAGGCATCAACACATTCTTCTTTCTATAATCGTTGAAACTATGTTATACTATGGTATGACAAAGTTTCAATCGTTTCAAGTTAACCATATACCTACTAGCTAGCACCATGCAATAACTCTACACAATACTCTGTCTGAATTTCATGCAAAATCTGGTAATTAAATTATTCAGCAAATGTTATTTTCGTGAATAGAACGCCTTTCATTCCATTATTTCATCACAATGGAATGGAATCAGTCATCTCAGGTAAAAAGTAAGCAGTTAAGAATTCAAAATTTAAAATGGACTATATCTATACTTGCTGATTCCCTTTCTTTCGCATAGTTATCGAAAGTCATAATGTAATGATAGTCATATTATCATTAGTCATAACTCTGAAACCGTTAACTTTTCAGGAATTTCCTTAGGTTATCCTATAGATAGGTTAGGTTAGGTTTGTTTTATGGCAACCCTGAAAAGTTACGCGTTTCTGAGAAAAACCAAATTATGGCTAAAATGCGGACAAACAATACATTATGAATTAAAACATTATGGGAAACAATAGAGACCCCTATACTTGTTTTTGTGTGTATGGTCTTATTCTTACGATGCAATTTGAATAATATGAAGCTTTTGGAATCAAGTTCGGAGAATTATTTGAATAGTAAGTACGACAAAATGTCATCAACGTTGGTTATATTTTTAGTAGCACATAGGAATGAAAAACTTAAAATTACATCCGAAAAGTTTTAACGAAAAATATCCACGAGCTTACGTAATGTATAATTGTATACATATCAGTTTATTTTGCTACATTTTCTGCATATTATAATGTGTTTACGGTATATCGAGGTCGGGGGATTGAAAGTATCTGTTATTGTCGTACTCGTGTAAATAAATTAGGCTTAGCTATAAGTATTTGTATAAAAACTGGGGTTAGGTTTCCCTATACAGATTAAAATGTGTGCAAATGAAGTTTTCGGGATTCTGAACTGCTCGAACCTGTACCTTTTAGCTTTGGCTGTGCCAACTCTATCGCGTAAATGCGCTATTTAGTTCAATTCTACTGTGAAAATGTATTACATAACTATGCTTTTATAACAAGAATTTGCCTCTTTATAATCTTGGAAGCCTCAGTAATGTTTTACTTGAAGTTTCATATAATTTCGAATTTGTTTCTATAAACAGTCAACGTATGACCATACTCGTAATAATTGTATTTGTTGCGACTGCAACTTAATATTATATAAAAATCAATGCAGTAGCTAAACGCAGCCGTCGGGCTCGGCTAGCATTCGGAGGCTTTTTAAAAGCACCAATAGGAGCGCTCCACATAATCTGTTTCGCGGCCAATTGGAAGCATTTAAATCTGAACCTTTGTACTGATCAAGTAAAATATTGCAAATCACTCTTGCATCATCCTCCATACTTTCAACACCTATCTTCTACATTGAACCGTTTTGACAAGAACCCTTGTAAACCAGTACCCCTTTGGAAGATTATACTTCACTTCATTATAAATCGAAGTTTTATTTAAGTCGTCGAGATCCTGACCTGCACGGCGGCTACAGTATTAAATAGTTATATAATATAAAAACAAAAATATCATTGGATATTTAATAACCGCTTTCCACATTCTCATATTAAGGAAACCGGACTAATCCCTACAAGACCCAGTATCCCGTCTGGGTTGGTTGGTCAGATGGTAGTCCCTTCCGTAAAAACTAGTGCCTGCGCCAATTCTTGGGATTAGGTTGCCAAAGTTAACCCTGGGCTCCTTTAATATACATAGATACATACCTATTTAAATTATAAATATTTAAAAAAAAACAAAGAAAAGAATGCGTGAATGTCGTACTCGTAGAATACACGGTTGGAAGGTTGGAACGAAGTATATTATTATTGATAAACGTAGAATAATTAACAAATACAAAAAAAACTTAATCGGCAAAATAATAATCATCGAAAAGGCTCACAAAATTTCACTAATCAGTTAAAAAATGCGACATACAGGCAGGTAGAACAACTAAACATAAGAAAACATTTTTGTACAAGCTGGAACTGATACTGATGCATGCATACACGTCCGGGGATCGAACCCGGATCGACACTGTTACCACCTTTTTCTAAGCGCCTCGCCTGTTTGCCAACTGCACCACTAATTAATACGTAATTTGGTGAAATTAGGCTACTTATTCTCAAGAATTTAAACTTAACTAGAGCCGTGTCGGAAAAATCTATCACTTTTTTTCGCCTAGCCCCCATCCGCCAACCGTCCAATAAGGAACTTCGTTCCTAAAAACAGTATATATGTTACTGTAAAAGCCCGAAGTATGGTAAAACCTAGGTTTTACCGATGCCGAATGTTGACTTCGGGCTTTTACCGACATGGATTCGGTAAATCTTAGGTTTTACCACGGCGACCGGTAAATGTTGAATCATGCACTGGTTCTTGACATTATTAGATGAAAATCTTGTACCAGTGTAAGAGACGTTACATGTAGCGCCATTTAGAGTGATGCTTTGTATTGTTTCGGCTATTTTACTAGTCATGTAGATCTAGATATTCCGGTTCTGCTGAAGGTGAGAGTGAACTCTACTCACTGCAAATTCGAACGCCGTGAGCAGGGATGTAGAAGTCCTGAGAGCAGATTAATGTACAGTGTTTCACATACCCTATGTAGGCAATATACCCAGTTGGTCCGATTTTTTGGGAAATACTGTAGCTAGTCGCTGTAATGGGTACTACGGCCACACCATACTCCTCGCGCTGCCGCGATGTTGCCCGCTCCGGCCACACACTGCCCTACTCGCACCATTACTCGCTACGCTCCATACTTCATATTCCCGGTCCTTTGTCTCGCACCAAAAATCCGACTGAATGATGAGGAGCATGACGAGCAGCAGAACCAGTGGCGCGGCCTCACTACGTCTCTGCCTACTTCCCTCGCTACTTTCCATGCCGTTCAAACGCGTTCCTGTAAGATTCCGGTTCAAAAAACCCTTTAGCGGCACGGTTCCTTTGTTCCGACCGGCAATAGGGACGCAGAGGCCTTTCGCATCCACATCAGCTGGCCACGGCGCCCCTAAAGACGTTCTTAATCAACCAGGAGCGGCCCTCGGTAAGAATAACTAGCATGACAGGGGAGTACCAACATACCACGGAACCAGACAGGCTAATTTCCATGCCATTCAAACGCGTTCCTGTAAGATTCCGGTTCAAAAAACCCTTTGCTACTAAACGTAAATAATATCTCGGACGATTAATGTTCCAAATGACATTGATATGTCATAGTTTTCAATTGTTTGGTTGATTTAAATGTAATGCCCGTGTTACAACAACGCTATATGTAATATTTAATTACTCTTAATAGAATTTTTTTTTTGCCATTTAGTTTCCTTAAACGTACTTACCCAACGGGGTATGGGTAAGTACGTTAACGGAAATCAATAAAAACATGGTGTATATCTAATATACTACTACCTACATATACATATACATATATTAAATTAACTATGCCATTTAGTTTCCTTAAACGTACTTACCCATACTCCGGAGTTAACGGAGAGGAGAGTTCAATAAAAACACGGTGTATTGTTGCTGGAGTGTTATTTCCACGCAAGTGTAAAAGGCGGTAATAGCTTGTTTTACTCCCAATGTCATAATTCATAATTAATATAGTTGTTACATTAGGTGTCACATAATAATAGTAAGTTTCAAATGAACCCTCCCAAGGGATAGGGATGTCCCAAGGGATAGGCATATCTCTAAGGGAGTAATGATTTTTTCAATAAACCTAGTTAGGTTGGATACAACAAATGAAACCAAAATTTTTTTGGTTGTAAGATTTTTAAGAATTTGATATGTCTATTTTCAACTGAAGCTGTATGACTGTAGTTACTACTGGGTTCAACATTTGTTGTAGTATATAGTTGTATAGGAATGGAATCAGACCAAGCTAAGTTGGAAACGATTTTATTAGCCCAGCCTGTGCAAGTGTTAAGTCAACGTAATCATTTCATAGAAGTTTGACGTTTTTAAAAAAACACATGCACTCTCTGGGTTGTCAAAATTACTCCCAACTTATCTTGGTCTGAATCTAGTACAGTCAGCATCAAAAGTAGCGGATGAAACAACGCGCCCAAAAGTATCTGACATCCTGGATAACTTTTCCAAATATAGATAAATATCTCAAATTCGCGTTCAAAACTATATATTTTACAGTCTTAGTTGTTCTATATTAAATACATCACTTGTTGTTAAACTGTTACAGAATGAAGCGGAATACTTATGAAGCGTTATTCGATCCGCTACTTTTGATGCTGACTGTACATTACGATACAAGTGGGAAAAGTAGGAAATTCCTATTCGCACGTGTATCGTACAACGTTTACAGAACAAAAAAAATCTCTTTAAATTTTCGACGAAGACACCATAGGTGCGGTAAAGTAGCTCCATATGTAGGTATGTACTGTAAATTTATTTTGTTTCGGTCTGATGTTGGGTTTCCATTTTACTCTCATTAAATTTTTGGCCTTACTCGTATCTTGCTTAATAGGGTAGATACTAAATGCTTACTTTTGCGTGTTCTTCTCATAATCCAAGGTTCTGTCATTTATGTCCGATAAGTGATGTGCTGTGTTTACATACCTACATAATAACGTGGATTCGCGTAGTTATTATCTCTTGTTATGTAATCATGACATCCATTTTGGAGCCTTGAGTAGAATTGGGAGTTAAAAAACTTGCCGTTTTTTGTCTCTGTCAAGTCTGAAATGTACTAGCAAAGTCTGTGTCTACAATATCATATTTCGTTACAATAATAGCATTCGTATAGTTCTGCAATTTAATTATGCAGTTGCAAGTTGATCTTATACTGGCGGTCCGATTCGTACTATAAGATACGTCAAATAGTAGATTTTTTCAAATTTCTTCAAACAGAAATATCACTTTTCACACTGAAAACCGATCCATATCGTATCTACACATAATATTTGACGTATCTTAAAGTTCGAATCGGGCCGTGGGTCTTGGTCGACAATAAAGGATATCATAATTACAGGATGTAATGCTAATCAATTTATACAATACACACAAACTGTGAATTGTGTAATTTATCCATAACCTATCATGTAGTGCCCATAGTACGCAATACTACGCGTGTGAGTGCAAATTATAAGAATTAATAAGCAAAAAAATATACGCCAATTCTCCTAAAGCCTTTAAACGTTACGGCTCTCACGAAATCTACCGCAAAAACCTCAACGAACTGTATCCATCAAACGAAACTCGCTTCTTAATACAACCAAAATATACCACCACTGTGCATTTATTACGCCTTGCTAAATGGAAATTCTCCGCTACTCGCTTGACAAAACAAAAACAGCCTTAGCTTCCCAGTCGTTAAGCCCCTTTTCAAACACCGCTTGGTCACTAAATAATACCTCTATCTTAGTATAAGTGACATTCGTATTAACGGGAGCGATCCGCTAACGACTCAATGTTATCACGATACGGTGCACATTCGATTGATCGCTCTGAGCGCGAAAAGACAACAATATTCGATTTGACTTTATGGAGTGTGCGAGTTTATTGTAAAGGTAAACGATTTACAGCCATGGGGCGTGGTTATAAGCATGATATTTGTTTTCAACCGGAAAAAGGCGAGGAACAATAAAAATGACGGCTGGTGTTTTGCGGGCGGCCGCTCTTCGTCCGCTTCTAAATTCTTTCTAGTTGTATGTACTCCTAATTCTCAAAAAGGGCGCTCTTTACTTTAGGAGGATTGACTATGAATATAAACAACCAGTCACAAATAAAGCCAATATATTAAAAATAATCCCAAACCCTTATATACAATCCCTAGAAACATTTCGATAGCGTGATGTAGAAATCGCCACTCCCGGTACAGCGCCATCTCACGGGATATTTGGTAACAGTTTATATATTAAAGAACTTTACAAAAGTATGGACGCGAACATGCCGCCCACCAAGAACTACAGTTCTTAACCCAATTTATAACTAAACAAATCAGAATAAACTTAAAACAACATTTGAATATAAGAATTGCACTCAACATAAATCTAACTTAAATATAACATTCAATCGGCTAATGGCAAAACACAAATTCTCGAAGTGGGTCTTTTTATAAGACTATTTTTACATCTAAGAGTAACCACCCGCGTTACTCTGTCCAAACCTGGATGCGTTTCAACCACTTGGCCGAGAAGCCATCTAGCCGGTGGCAAATCAGGCTCTTTTACCAGAACTACATCGCCTACCTTGGGTTCTGGAATTTGCTGAGTCCACTTGTGTCTTTGAAGGAACTGGTTTAAATATTCTTGAGACCAGCGCCGCCAGAAATCCTGCATCATACGTTGACATAATTGCCATCTACGTAACGGCGAGACCGGCACTTGATCATAACGGTGATCTGGTGCTACTACGAGAGGTTCTCCTATTAGGAAATGACCCGGTGTTAATGGTAGTGATTCCCCGTTATCATCAATGCGCCACAGCGGTCTTGAATTTAAGCACGCCTCAATTTGTGATAGGACCGTGCTTATCTCTTCAAAAGTGAGTGTAGCATTCCCAATAACGCGTTTGAGATGAAATTTACAGGATTTTATCCCTGCCTCCCAAAGTCCTCCAAAGTTGGGGGCGTAAGGAGGTATAAAATGCCATCGGGTTCCGTTGGATGCCATCCAGTCAGCTAGCTCGGGAACTAAACTTGACTTTTCGGCATTAAAGAGATGCCGGAGTTCCTTAGCGGCACCCACGAAATTAGACCCGTTATCACTGTAGAGGTCGCTACAGTAACCACGCCTTGCTACAAACCTCTTGAAGGCAGCGAGGAAGCCGATTGTTGATAGTTCACTAACTGCTTCTATGTGCACGGCTTTGGTAGCCATGCATACAAATAGGCAAATATACCCTTTGTATGATTTGTTTCCTCTACCTTTTGAGATACGTATATTGATGGGCCCGGCGTAATCTACCCCACTGCGGACAAACGGCCTTGCCATATTAACCCTAGGCGAGGGTAGCTGCCCCATCAATTGATTCCGAATGTTGGCTGCGTTCCGAACACATGGAATACATTTTCTGACATGTGTTTTAGCTAAATTCTTGAGGCCTGGTATACAAAACTTGGCCCTAATATAGTTGACCATCAGGGGTGCTCCTCCATGCAAAGTTTTAAAATGCGCATCTCGAAGAATAAGCTGCGTCAACCAAGTTGATTTCGACAACAACATTGGATGTTTTTGATCATAGGTCAAATCTGCACTCTGAAGCCGCCCACCAACACGAATTATTCCGAAATCATCGAGTTGTGGAGGTAAACGAGGTAAGTTGACTTTTCTTCTTAAGTTTACCTTTTTTAATTTCTTCTATTTCTGCAGCATATGCTTGTTGCTGATCCTTTTTTACCATGATTGCTAAAGCTTCATCTAATTCACTTTTCAGCAGATAGGTATGATTTTTTCGTTTATTTTTCAGGAATCTTCGACAGTACGCAATAACTCTCAACAATTTGGTGAGTGAAGAATACTTCGACCACATAGTATCCTCACTGTCTGATTCCGTCACCACAGTTTCAAGGTGAGTATGTATTTTTCTTTCTTCTAGCTGAGTACTGACTGTCTTTAATACTTCGTAGTTAATCACTTCTTGTTTCAGCCAAGCAGGTCCGGATAACCAGAGTTCAAAGTTACTTAATTCAGAAGCTGATATCCCTCTTGAAGCACAATCGGCCGGGTTGTGTTCTGACTTTACGTGTGACCATTGGCTTCGACTGGTAGCTGTCAAGATTTCTGAACATCTGTTTCCTATAAAAGTCTTCCATCTACTTGGGTGACTGCTCAACCACGCCAATACCACTTCCGAGTCTGTCCACGCATGAATATTGGATTTTTCCACATCTAGCACATTTGAAACTTCAACCAATAATTTAGCTAGTAATACTGCTCCACATAATTCCAGTCGAGGAGTAGAAATTTGCTTTATTGGCGAAACCTTTGTTTTGCATGTCAATAGACTGACGTGTATCAACCCTTCTGCATCAATAACGCGTAAATACACCACAGCGGCATATGCAGCATTTGACGCGTCACTAAAACCGTGCAGTTCAACCAACCTGACATTAGATTGGTGATTTGTCCATCGAGGAAGTCTAAATCTAGTGAGCTGTGACAATTCTTCCCTATAGCACAACCATTCTTCAAGTAGTGGAGATGGTAGCTCTTGATCCCAATCGATTCCTGCCAACCAAAGCTTTTGAATGAACATTTTTGCTTTAACGATACTTGGAGCTACGAGGGTCATGCCAAAAGAAATTAGATACTCAAAAGTTACCGACTTTATTCTTTATTACAGCTATCTATTTTTTCGAAGTAGTCACCGTGAACACGTATACACTTTTCCATCCGTCTAAACCACTTAGAAAATACCGATGACCACTCTTCTTTAGATACCTCAGAAATTTCATAATTATACGCAGCCAGGGCATCTTCTTTGTTCTCAAATCGCCTTCCTTTTAATTTTTCTTTAATTTTGGGAAATAAGTAAAAATCGCAAGGGGCTAGGTCGGGGGAATATGGCGGGTGGGGCAAGATAGTCACGTTTTTTGAGCTGAAATAGTCAAGTGTTCTAGCAGAAGTGTGAGGGGCAGCGTTGTCATGGTGCCAGAGCAGGTGCTGAGTTCCCGATTTCGGCCGCTTGTCACACCAAGCTGACAGTACTCTGGGGGCACAAACTGTCACATACCATTCAGAGTTGACTGTCCTTTGATCTTCTAGCACTATCGTAGCAATATGTCCCGTCTTGCAGAAAAATGAGGCAATCATTTGTTTTTGTGTACTTCGGGTTCGGCGACATTTTGTTGGCGTCGGCTCATCTTCAAAACACCATACTGTGGACTGCCGCTTTGTTTCGGGGTCGTAGTTATATAGCCATGTTTCGTCACCTGTAAGTATATCATATACATTTTTTTTCTCGCCAGCGTCGAATTTATCTATCATAAATTTGCACCAATCTACGCGGCGGTCTTTTTGCAAATCGGTGAGTTTGTGCGGCACCCATCTTGAACAACGCTTATGAAGGGCCAGATGATAATGAATTATAGTTTGCAATGCTGCTGATCCAATACCCAGCTCACGCTCGAGCTCTGCATATGTAATTCGTCGGTTCGCACGAACATTTTTTTCCACAGCCTGTACGTTTTCTTGAGTGACTGCGGTTGGCGGCCGTCCGGTCTTCGCCTCATCTTCAAAGGTCTCTCGTCCCCTTTTAAATTCAGCAAACCAATTAAAAACAGTTGCACGTGAACAAGCAGACTCGCCAAAAGTTGAAACTAAAAGTTCAAAACACTCTTGAGGTTTTAAACCTTTTTTAAAATCATAATAAATCATAACACGAAAATCACGTCGAGTGAGCTCCATTGTTGCGAAAATTTCCCTCCAAAATTACCCAGAAAAAAAATAATTAAAAAAGGAATCCTAACATTTTCCGAGTGTTCCATATTTGAATTTATTAGCAAATAACCTACCTTTACAATGGTGTATAACTGGCCAGTATCGATCAAATGACCATAGAGTATCTAACTTCTTTTGGCATGACCCTCGTAGAGCACGAGCTACGTGCCAAATTTGTCGAGAGCACAGCTTTCCCACACTAGTCGCGATTAGCATCGCAAATCAAAACCGTAGAAGTGTCGTGGTCGTACGTGATGCTACTGTTTTAGTTTTTAGTCGTATGCTGATATTAGGTACTAGAACCGCGTACAGCGGTGGCATCATGGTTCCATTTTTATCACTTGTCACTATACCCGTCGCGTTTATGTACATACTTGTTAGAACGGGATAGCCATGGTGTCAAATGATAAAGAGCCGACCATCTTAGCCCTGCAGGTCTGACAAATTCGTATATTTGGTTCTGCTGCTATTTTATATTGTTGTTTAATAATTTTTTACCGTTGTTAAACTTTGTACTTCCGTAGTTCCATTTTTATTATCTTAAGTTATGTCACACTTTTTCAAGATACGGAGCTGTGACCATGTAATCTAAATGCGACCATTAATTCTCCCGTGGAATGTTATGTGGACTTTAGTCATGGTATGACCGTGGAGGCAGTGCATTTATTTCCTTGCCTCGTTGACCGTACTCTGACTAATATGCAGACACTGTCCTTGGCCTGGTTCGTGCCCGCTACAAATTTATGACTTGTGTTCTAGAGAATCGGTATGAGAAGACTCTTATAGGATATTGGGGACGTTCAAGTTACAGTAAGCTCTGTGCAGTTTGAACTTTTATGTCCACTTTTTCAACGGGTTATGACAGTCAAGCGGTTTTTAACTTTATAAATAATAATATATATCACTCGTCGCTAGCCTAAAACTGCAGAATAGTTACCACAATTTCTACAAAAGAACATTTTTGGACCAGTTCGTCTATTTATTTATTTAAACTTTATTGCACATCAAAAAACGTACAAATGGCGGACTTAACGCCTCTCTTTACCAGTCAACCATAGGGCCAAGTAATACAGTACCCCTAGTGTAAATTTTATCGACATCATAACGTGACGAACGCGTTTGCGTTAAGTCTCATTTTGTATAGGATTTTGAGTTTCCAAAACGTCCCGCTTGGCGCGCTCTTTCTAAATCCAATACAAAATGAAACTAAACGCAAACGCGTACGTCACGTTTCAAAATCGAATTTATTTACACTAGGGTACAGGATACTATATCTTCTCGATATTTCATAATATATAAATATAGTTAATTATTATTATTTTGAACGATTTCTAGATTATCTCTTTATGATTGTTTGGTGTTAGATTTTCTAATTAATGGAGAGGAGTTAGAGCACTGGTGATTACGATAAACGTAGTTAATTCATGTCTTTTTAATTACAGTAATTGAACTTCCATCCAATCATCCTCGTCCATATTTAATTTGACCCCATAGGTTAGTCACGTAATAGATTTTGTTTTAGTAATTATAATCAAACAAGCTCAATTTTGAATTCTGTAAAGCTGTGAAGGACTTAGCGTAAATCTTGAATCGGCCTCGGTACCATTCGATTTACATTCGGTCGTCACACGTAATTTTTTAACTTATTAAAGTCTTAAAAGTCATCGTATAAAATCGGAATTAGGTTTTTCACCAAGTTATTATATCATGTATTCGTTAAAACAAACTCAACATGCTTAAAGATACTATTAATTTTTATTCAAAATTGCAATATGACAGTTTATGTATGTGTTATAACATTTTGGCGAGTTACATCAAACTGAGTAACGCGCTAACGTGCTATCACTGATTCTGCAACCTTGTTAAACAATAGTTCGTGTCATCCACGATGACACGCAGATTTGTCAAATTTAACCTTAATTACATGATAATACGAGTCAAGGCACGCGTCTTCGTCAATTACACGATCTCTTTGCCCCAGCGCGTCCGACTGTTCGACATCACTGATCAAAAACAATCAAAAGCTCTTGACAAATGTACCAAATCACTTAGACCAGAAAAAAACAGTTTCAGCATAGGAGTTGACATGTTCCCTCCCCCCTATATAAGCGTGTCCGGTTTCCCTTCCCCGGTAAATTCCCGCAGGTCTCTCGGGACGAAGCCGCCTTGACGGTTGGCGTCAGGCGCTCCACTATGTCGTTACAAATTTGGGTCACAGTCACTATGGATTAGTTAGTCTGTTTAGCCTCGGAATATTTTGTAAACTAATACATACGTTTTCAAGAGGTAAATTGGGCGGACTGTTAAATTTAGCTGTAGTCTATTTTGCTATATTATCTATACCTATAGATATTAAATTAATGTAAACAAAAAAAAACAGATCATAGTTGAACTGTAATTTATTAAGTGGAAATCAAGGCTTCCGAATTAACGAGCTATCAAAAAAGGAGTAAACTATAGAAATAAATTATTAAGAGTTGACTTAAAAAATATTTCACGTCATTTTTCGTTTTCAAAGAATGCCGCTCAGATTGTTATCGATATTACGTAAATGTGATTACACTTATGACTCAATCGTGGCGGGTCGTACCGTATGTATTGTATAGAATGTGCGTGACCAAAAATGTTGAAAATCGTACACATTAGAAACGGAACGTTTAACGAATGTAAGCAAAGTGAAGTTCATGACGAAGAAATATGTGGTTACGATCAACACGTTTTTGTACTGCGTCATCCATCAGGCATCAACACATTCTTCTTTCTATAATCGTTGAAACTATGTTATACTATGGTATGACAAAGTTTCAATCGTTTCAAGTTAACCATATACCTACTAGCTAGCACCATGCAATAACTCTACACAATACTCTGTCTGAATTTCATGCAAAATCTGGTAATTAAATTATTCAGCAAATGTTATTTTCGTGAATAGAACGCCTTTCATTCCATTATTTCATCACAATGGAATGGAATCAGTCATCTCAGGTAAAAAGTAAGCAGTTAAGAATTCAAAATTTAAAATGGACTATATCTATACTTGCTGATTCCCTTTCTTTCGCATAGTTATCGAAAGTCATAATGTAATGATAGTCATATTATCATTAGTCATAACTCTGAAACCGTTAACTTTTCAGGAATTTCCTTAGGTTATCCTATAGATAGGTTAGGTTAGGTTTGTTTTTATGGCAACCCTGAAAAGTTACGCGTTTCTGAGAAAAACCAAATTATGGCTAAAATGCGGACAAACAATACATTATGAATTAAAACATTATGGGAAACAATAGAGACCCCTATACTTGTTTTTGTGTGTATGGTCTTATTCTTACGATGCAATTTGAATAATATGAAGCTTTTGGAATCAAGTTCGGAGAATTATTTGAATAGTAAGTACGACAAAATGTCATCAACGTTGGTTATATTTTTAGTAGCACATAGGAATGAAAAACTTAAAATTACATCCGAAAAGTTTTAACGAAAAATATCCACGAGCTTACGTAATGTATAATTGTATACATATCAGTTTATTTTGCTACATTTTCTGCATATTATAATGTGTTTACGGTATATCGAGGTCGGGGGATTGAAAGTATCTGTTATTGTCGTACTCGTGTAAATAAATTAGGCTTAGCTATAAGTATTTGTATAAAAACTGGGGTTAGGTTTCCCTATACAGATTAAAATGTGTGCAAATGAAGTTTTCGGGATTCTGAACTGCTCGAACCTGTACCTTTTAGCTTTGGCTGTGCCAACTCTATCGCGTAAATGCGCTATTTAGTTCAATTCTACTGTGAAAATGTATTACATAACTATGCTTTTATAACAAGAATTTGCCTCTTTATAATCTTGGAAGCCTCAGTAATGTTTTACTTGAAGTTTCATATAATTTCGAATTTGTTTCTATAAACAGTCAACGTATGACCATACTCGTAATAATTGTATTTGTTGCGACTGCAACTTAATATTATATAAAAATCAATGCAGTAGCTAAACGCAGCCGTCGGGCTCGGCTAGCATTCGGAGGCTTTTTAAAAGCACCAATAGGAGCGCTCCACATAATCTGTTTCGCGGCCAATTGGAAGCATTTAAATCTGAACCTTTGTACTGATCAAGTAAAATATTGCAAATCACTCTTGCATCATCCTCCATACTTTCAACACCTATCTTCTACATTGAACCGTTTTGACAAGAACCCTTGTAAACCAGTACCCCTTTGGAAGATTATACTTCACTTCATTATAAATCGAAGTTTTATTTAAGTCGTCGAGATCCTGACCTGCACGGCGGCTACAGTATTAAATAGTTATATAATATAAAAACAAAAATATCATTGGATATTTAATAACCGCTTTCCACATTCTCATATTAAGGAAACCGGACTAATCCCTACAAGACCCAGTATCCCGTCTGGGTTGGTTGGTCAGATGGTAGTCCCTTCCGTAAAAACTAGTGCCTGCGCCAATTCTTGGGATTAGGTTGCCAAAGTTAACCCTGGGCTCCTTTAATATACATAGATACATACCTATTTAAATTATAAATATTTAAAAAAAAACAAAGAAAAGAATGCGTGAATGTCGTACTCGTAGAATACACGGTTGGAAGGTTGGAACGAAGTATATTATTATTGATAAACGTAGAATAATTAACAAATACAAAAAAAACTTAATCGGCAAAATAATAATCATCGAAAAGGCTCACAAAATTTCACTAATCAGTTAAAAAATGCGACATACAGGCAGGTAGAACAACTAAACATAAGAAAACATTTTTGTACAAGCTGGAACTGATACTGATGCATGCATACACGTCCGGGGATCGAACCCGGATCGACACTGTTACCACCTTTTTCTAAGCGCCTCGCCTGTTTGCCAACTGCACCACTAATTAATACGTAATTTGGTGAAATTAGGCTACTTATTCTCAAGAATTTAAACTTAACTAGAGCCGTGTCGGAAAAATCTATCACTTTTTTTCGCCTAGCCCCCATCCGCCAACCGTCCAATAAGGAACTTCGTTCCTAAAAACAGTATATATGTTACTGTAAAAGCCCGAAGTATGGTAAAACCTAGGTTTTACCGATGCCGAATGTTGACTTCGGGCTTTTACCGACATGGATTCGGTAAATCTTAGGTTTTACCACGGCGACCGGTAAATGTTGAATCATGCACTGGTTCTTGACATTATTAGATGAAAATCTTGTACCAGTGTAAGAGACGTTACATGTAGCGCCATTTAGAGTGATGCTTTGTATTGTTTCGGCTATTTTACTAGTCATGTAGATCTAGATATTCCGGTTCTGCTGAAGGTGAGAGTGAACTCTACTCACTGCAAATTCGAACGCCGTGAGCAGGGATGTAGAAGTCCTGAGAGCAGATTAATGTACAGTGTTTCACATACCCTATGTAGGCAATATACCCAGTTGGTCCGATTTTTTGGGAAATACTGTAGCTAGTCGCTGTAATGGGTACTACGGCCACACCATACTCCTCGCGCTGCCGCGATGTTGCCCGCTCCGGCCACACACTGCCCTACTCGCACCATTACTCGCTACGCTCCATACTTCATATTCCCGGTCCTTTGTCTCGCACCAAAAATCCGACTGAATGATGAGGAGCATGACGAGCAGCAGAACCAGTGGCGCGGCCTCACTACGTCTCTGCCTACTTCCCTCGCTACTTTCCATGCCGTTCAAACGCGTTCCTGTAAGATTCCGGTTCAAAAAACCCTTTAGCGGCACGGTTCCTTTGTTCCGACCGGCAATAGGGACGCAGAGGCCTTTCGCATCCACATCAGCTGGCCACGGCGCCCCTAAAGACGTTCTTAATCAACCAGGAGCGGCCCTCGGTAAGAATAACTAGCATGACAGGGGAGTACCAACATACCACGGAACCAGACAGGCTAATTTCCATGCCATTCAAACGCGTTCCTGTAAGATTCCGGTTCAAAAAACCCTTTGCTACTAAACGTAAATAATATCTCGGACGATTAATGTTCCAAATGACATTGATATGTCATAGTTTTCAATTGTTTGGTTGATTTAAATGTAATGCCCGTGTTACAACAACGCTATATGTAATATTTAATTACTCTTAATAGAATTTTTTTTTTGCCATTTAGTTTCCTTAAACGTACTTACCCAACGGGGTATGGGTAAGTACGTTAACGGAAATCAATAAAAACATGGTGTATATCTAATATACTACTACCTACATATACATATACATATATTAAATTAACTATGCCATTTAGTTTCCTTAAACGTACTTACCCATACTCCGGAGTTAACGGAGAGGAGAGTTCAATAAAAACACGGTGTATTGTTGCTGGAGTGTTATTTCCACGCAAGTGTAAAAGGCGGTAATAGCTTGTTTTACTCCCAATGTCATAATTCATAATTAATATAGTTGTTACATTAGGTGTCACATAATAATAGTAAGTTTCAAATGAACCCTCCCAAGGGATAGGGATGTCCCAAGGGATAGGCATATCTCTAAGGGAGTAATGATTTTTTCAATAAACCTAGTTAGGTTGGATACAACAAATGAAACCAAAATTTTTTTGGTTGTAAGATTTTTAAGAATTTGATATGTCTATTTTCAACTGAAGCTGTATGACTGTAGTTACTACTGGGTTCAACATTTGTTGTAGTATATAGTTGTATAGGAATGGAATCAGACCAAGCTAAGTTGGAAACGATTTTATTAGCCCAGCCTGTGCAAGTGTTAAGTCAACGTAATCATTTCATAGAAGTTTGACGTTTTTAAAAAAACACATGCACTCTCTGGGTTGTCAAAATTACTCCCAACTTATCTTGGTCTGAATCTAGTACAGTCAGCATCAAAAGTAGCGGATGAAACAACGCGCCCAAAAGTATCTGACATCCTGGATAACTTTTCCAAATATAGATAAATATCTCAAATTCGCGTTCAAAACTATATATTTTACAGTCTTAGTTGTTCTATATTAAATACATCACTTGTTGTTAAACTGTTACAGAATGAAGCGGAATACTTATGAAGCGTTATTCGATCCGCTACTTTTGATGCTGACTGTACATTACGATACAAGTGGGAAAAGTAGGAAATTCCTATTCGCACGTGTATCGTACAACGTTTACAGAACAAAAAAAATCTCTTTAAATTTTCGACGAAGACACCATAGGTGCGGTAAAGTAGCTCCATATGTAGGTATGTACTGTAAATTTATTTTGTTTCGGTCTGATGTTGGGTTTCCATTTTACTCTCATTAAATTTTTGGCCTTACTCGTATCTTGCTTAATAGGGTAGATACTAAATGCTTACTTTTGCGTGTTCTTCTCATAATCCAAGGTTCTGTCATTTATGTCCGATAAGTGATGTGCTGTGTTTACATACCTACATAATAACGTGGATTCGCGTAGTTATTATCTCTTGTTATGTAATCATGACATCCATTTTGGAGCCTTGAGTAGAATTGGGAGTTAAAAAACTTGCCGTTTTTTGTCTCTGTCAAGTCTGAAATGTACTAGCAAAGTCTGTGTCTACAATATCATATTTCGTTACAATAATAGCATTCGTATAGTTCTGCAATTTAATTATGCAGTTGCAAGTTGATCTTATACTGGCGGTCCGATTCGTACTATAAGATACGTCAAATAGTAGATTTTTTCAAATTTCTTCAAACAGAAATATCACTTTTCACACTGAAAACCGATCCATATCGTATCTACACATAATATTTGACGTATCTTAAAGTTCGAATCGGGCCGTGGGTCTTGGTCGACAATAAAGGATATCATAATTACAGGATGTAATGCTAATCAATTTATACAATACACACAAACTGTGAATTGTGTAATTTATCCATAACCTATCATGTAGTGCCCATAGTACGCAATACTACGCGTGTGAGTGCAAATTATAAGAATTAATAAGCAAAAAAATATACGCCAATTCTCCTAAAGCCTTTAAACGTTACGGCTCTCACGAAATCTACCGCAAAAACCTCAACGAACTGTATCCATCAAACGAAACTCGCTTCTTAATACAACCAAAATATACCACCACTGTGCATTTATTACGCCTTGCTAAATGGAAATTCTCCGCTACTCGCTTGACAAAACAAAAACAGCCTTAGCTTCCCAGTCGTTAAGCCCCTTTTCAAACACCGCTTGGTCACTAAATAATACCTCTATCTTAGTATAAGTGACATTCGTATTAACGGGAGCGATCCGCTAACGACTCAATGTTATCACGATACGGTGCACATTCGATTGATCGCTCTGAGCGCGAAAAGACAACAATATTCGATTTGACTTTATGGAGTGTGCGAGTTTATTGTAAAGGTAAACGATTTACAGCCATGGGGCGTGGTTATAAGCATGATATTTGTTTTCAACCGGAAAAAGGCGAGGAACAATAAAAATGACGGCTGGTGTTTTGCGGGCGGCCGCTCTTCGTCCGCTTCTAAATTCTTTCTAGTTGTATGTACTCCTAATTCTCAAAAAGGGCGCTCTTTACTTTAGGAGGATTGACTATGAATATAAACAACCAGTCACAAATAAAGCCAATATATTAAAAATAATCCCAAACCCTTATATACAATCCCTAGAAACATTTCGATAGCGTGATGTAGAAATCGCCACTCCCGGTACAGCGCCATCTCACGGGATATTTGGTAACAGTTTATATATTAAAGAACTTTACAAAAGTATGGACGCGAACATGCCGCCCACCAAGAACTACAGTTCTTAACCCAATTTATAACTAAACAAATCAGAATAAACTTAAAACAACATTTGAATATAAGAATTGCACTCAACATAAATCTAACTTAAATATAACATTCAATCGGCTAATGGCAAAACACAAATTCTCGAAGTGGGTCTTTTTATAAGACTATTTTTACATCTAAGAGTAACCACCCGCGTTACTCTGTCCAAACCTGGATGCGTTTCAACCACTTGGCCGAGAAGCCATCTAGCCGGTGGCAAATCAGGCTCTTTTACCAGAACTACATCGCCTACCTTGGGTTCTGGAATTTGCTGAGTCCACTTGTGTCTTTGAAGGAACTGGTTTAAATATTCTTGAGACCAGCGCCGCCAGAAATCCTGCATCATACGTTGACATAATTGCCATCTACGTAACGGCGAGACCGGCACTTGATCATAACGGTGATCTGGTGCTACTACGAGAGGTTCTCCTATTAGGAAATGACCCGGTGTTAATGGTAGTGATTCCCCGTTATCATCAATGCGCCACAGCGGTCTTGAATTTAAGCACGCCTCAATTTGTGATAGGACCGTGCTTATCTCTTCAAAAGTGAGTGTAGCATTCCCAATAACGCGTTTGAGATGAAATTTACAGGATTTTATCCCTGCCTCCCAAAGTCCTCCAAAGTTGGGGGCGTAAGGAGGTATAAAATGCCATCGGGTTCCGTTGGATGCCATCCAGTCAGCTAGCTCGGGAACTAAACTTGACTTTTCGGCATTAAAGAGATGCCGGAGTTCCTTAGCGGCACCCACGAAATTAGACCCGTTATCACTGTAGAGGTCGCTACAGTAACCACGCCTTGCTACAAACCTCTTGAAGGCAGCGAGGAAGCCGATTGTTGATAGTTCACTAACTGCTTCTATGTGCACGGCTTTGGTAGCCATGCATACAAATAGGCAAATATACCCTTTGTATGATTTGTTTCCTCTACCTTTTGAGATACGTATATTGATGGGCCCGGCGTAATCTACCCCACTGCGGACAAACGGCCTTGCCATATTAACCCTAGGCGAGGGTAGCTGCCCCATCAATTGATTCCGAATGTTGGCTGCGTTCCGAACACATGGAATACATTTTCTGACATGTGTTTTAGCTAAATTCTTGAGGCCTGGTATACAAAACTTGGCCCTAATATAGTTGACCATCAGGGGTGCTCCTCCATGCAAAGTTTTAAAATGCGCATCTCGAAGAATAAGCTGCGTCAACCAAGTTGATTTCGACAACAACATTGGATGTTTTTGATCATAGGTCAAATCTGCACTCTGAAGCCGCCCACCAACACGAATTATTCCGAAATCATCGAGTTGTGGAGTAAACGAGGTAAGTTGACTTTTCTTCTTAAGTTTACCTTTTTTAATTTCTTCTATTTCTGCAGCATATGCTTGTTGCTGATCCTTTTTTACCATGATTGCTAAAGCTTCATCTAATTCACTTTTCAGCAGATAGGTATGATTTTTTCGTTTATTTTTCAGGAATCTTCGACAGTACGCAATAACTCTCAACAATTTGGTGAGTGAAGAATACTTCGACCACATAGTATCCTCACTGTCTGATTCCGTCACCACAGTTTCAAGGTGAGTATGTATTTTTCTTTCTTCTAGCTGAGTACTGACTGTCTTTAATACTTCGTAGTTAATCACTTCTTGTTTCAGCCAAGCAGGTCCGGATAACCAGAGTTCAAAGTTACTTAATTCAGAAGCTGATATCCCTCTTGAAGCACAATCGGCCGGGTTGTGTTCTGACTTTACGTGTGACCATTGGCTTCGACTGGTAGCTGTCAAGATTTCTGAACATCTGTTTCCTATAAAAGTCTTCCATCTACTTGGGTGACTGCTCAACCACGCCAATACCACTTCCGAGTCTGTCCACGCATGAATATTGGATTTTTCCACATCTAGCACATTTGAAACTTCAACCAATAATTTAGCTAGTAATACTGCTCCACATAATTCCAGTCGAGGAGTAGAAATTTGCTTTATTGGCGAAACCTTTGTTTTGCATGTCAATAGACTGACGTGTATCAACCCTTCTGCATCAATAACGCGTAAATACACCACAGCGGCATATGCAGCATTTGACGCGTCACTAAAACCGTGCAGTTCAACCAACCTGACATTAGATTGGTGATTTGTCCATCGAGGAAGTCTAAATCTAGTGAGCTGTGACAATTCTTCCCTATAGCACAACCATTCTTCAAGTAGTGGAGATGGTAGCTCTTGATCCCAATCGATTCCTGCCAACCAAAGCTTTTGAATGAACATTTTTGCTTTAACGATACTTGGAGCTACGAGGGTCATGCCAAAAGAAATTAGATACTCAAAAGTTACCGACTTTATTCTTTATTACAGCTATCTATTTTTTCGAAGTAGTCACCGTGAACACGTATACACTTTTCCATCCGTCTAAACCACTTAGAAAATACCGATGACCACTCTTCTTTAGATACCTCAGAAATTTCATAATTATACGCAGCCAGGGCATCTTCTTTGTTCTCAAATCGCCTTCCTTTTAATTTTTCTTTAATTTTGGGAAATAAGTAAAAATCGCAAGGGGCTAGGTCGGGGGAATATGGCGGGTGGGGCAAGATAGTCACGTTTTTTGAGCTGAAATAGTCAAGTGTTCTAGCAGAAGTGTGAGGGGCAGCGTTGTCATGGTGCCAGAGCAGGTGCTGAGTTCCCGATTTCGGCCGCTTGTCACACCAAGCTGACAGTACTCTGGGGGCACAAACTGTCACATACCATTCAGAGTTGACTGTCCTTTGATCTTCTAGCACTATCGTAGCAATATGTCCCGTCTTGCAGAAAAATGAGGCAATCATTTGTTTTTGTGTACTTCGGGTTCGGCGACATTTTGTTGGCGTCGGCTCATCTTCAAAACACCATACTGTGGACTGCCGCTTTGTTTCGGGGTCGTAGTTATATAGCCATGTTTCGTCACCTGTAAGTATATCATATACATTTTTTTTCTCGCCAGCGTCGAATTTATCTATCATAAATTTGCACCAATCTACGCGGCGGTCTTTTTGCAAATCGGTGAGTTTGTGCGGCACCCATCTTGAACAACGCTTATGAAGGGCCAGATGATAATGAATTATAGTTTGCAATGCTGCTGATCCAATACCCAGCTCACGCTCGAGCTCTGCATATGTAATTCGTCGGTTCGCACGAACATTTTTTTCCACAGCCTGTACGTTTTCTTGAGTGACTGCGGTTGGCGGCCGTCCGGTCTTCGCCTCATCTTCAAAGGTCTCTCGTCCCCTTTTAAATTCAGCAAACCAATTAAAAACAGTTGCACGTGAACAAGCAGACTCGCCAAAAGTTGAAACTAAAAGTTCAAAACACTCTTGAGGTTTTAAACCTTTTTTAAAATCATAATAAATCATAACACGAAAATCACGTCGAGTGAGCTCCATTGTTGCGAAAATTTCCCTCCAAAATTACCCAGAAAAAAAATAATTAAAAAAGGAATCCTAACATTTTCCGAGTGTTCCATATTTGAATTTATTAGCAAATAACCTACCTTTACAATGGTGTATAACTGGCCAGTATCGATCAAATGACCATAGAGTATCTAACTTCTTTTGGCATGACCCTCGTATCCATCCAAGAGGATCATATAATTTCGCAATGTCTGATGTTACCTTCCTTTTAGTTACAGGGGCTGTTGGTGGAGGTAGCTGAACTGTATAAGCAAATTCGTCCCTATTTCGATCCCAGGTAAGTCCTAAGATTTTATTTACAGCTTCTTGCTTCATTTCTATTTTCTTATGCTCTTCTTTCCCTGCAGTGCTCTCTCGAATTTCTTCTAACATAGCTTTACTATTGCTTGACCATTTTTGAAGTTCAAAGCCTCCTTTGCCTAATAGCGTCTTCATCTGATGGTAGATCTCTATTGCCTCTTGCTCGGATTGACAACCTGACATCAGATCGTCCATGTAGAAATCCTGACATACGCGACTAGCCGCAAGAGGGAAGTCTACACCTTCATCCAAGGCGACTTGAATCAGACTTTTGACAGCTAGGTAAGGAGCTGTTGAGACCCCAAAAGTAACTCTATTTAACTTGTATTCTTTTACCTTTTGAGTAGTATTCTCCCTCCACATGATGCGTTGGTACTTTGTGTCTCTTTCGTCAACTAGTATTTGCCGGTACATCTTGACGATGTCGGCAATGAAGACAACTGGATGCATTCGCCAACGCATGATTAGGTGCCTCAATTCTGACTGCAATGTAGGACCCACCATAAGGTCACTGTTTAAGGACACCCCGTTTGTGCCCTTGCAAGACGCATCAAAAACAATACGAACCTTGGTGGTTTCCCGTTCGTCACGCACAACAGCATGGTAAGGTAAGTACAGTCCCTTTTCCTTAGATTCTTGCTCTAACAAAGGTTCCATGTGATTTAAATCCCGGTATTCATGGAACACTTTTGTGTATTCTGTTTGCAGGCGCTCATCGGTTTGAAGTCTCCTTTCCAGAGAGTGAAATCTTCGCAACGCTATCTCTCTGGACCCACCATCTACACAGGCTGGGTGCTCATCCCTGAACGGTAATCTAACAACATATCGGCCGTTCTCATCCCGTGTAGTAGTCGCTTCATATATCTCTTCACATCTTTGTTCTTCAGGTGTTAAAATCCGTTCTTTGTTGCTAGGTTCTGATTCAAGTTCCCAAAAGGACCTGAGCAACTGTTCCACCTGAATGTGCATGCTAACCAGCTTGCAGGAGACATTCGCCTGTAAACCTATTTCACCACTTAAAATCCATCCCAGTGATGTATTTTGTGCCACCGTAGTTTCCTGGGGTGATTTGAATAAACCTGGTTGAATGATGCGAGCGTAGACCTTTGCTCCCAACAACATATCTATTTTATTTGGAGTGTGATACTCAGGATCTGCGAGTTCGACACTTTGCAACTCAGGCCAGGAGGTAATCGATACCTTTGCAGAGGGTTGGTTCGAGGTAACTTTGTCAACCACATATGCTGTAACCTCAATTGCACTGCTAGTACCAGAGCGCGATGCTATTGTAACTTCAACTGTAGACTTCAGCTCTGTAATCAGCTTTCCTCTTAATCCTGACACTGAAACCTTAGCTGGAGTTTGTTTTAACCCGAGTAACTGAACTGCAGCTGAGGTGATAAATGAGACTTCTGAGCCCGGATCTATTAGTGCCCTTAATAGATGATATTCTTCCCTTTCCCATGATTTGGCTTTTACTACCGCGGTAGCCAGTAACCCTTGCTGTGAGACTTCATTCACGAAGTGATTTGAAACACTGGTTCCCGGTGTAGTTTCTCCTGTTGAATTTGTGACTTGCTGTGTGTGAACTTGAGCTATAGCTTGACTAGCTGATGGATCCCTACCTTCATTGGCTTGCGTATCCCCCTTTTGGTGTAACAGCGAATGATGTCGCCTGTTACAAATTTGACAATTTGTTGTCAGTTTGCAGTATCTGGCAGAGTGATTATTACCCAAACAGTTGAAACACATCCCGTTGGTTTGAACAAAATTACGTTTAACATTGACATCTAAAGCATTGAAGTCTTTGCAATGAATTATACGATGTTCACCTTTACAATAATTACATGAAACATTGTTACTGATATGCAAATTATTAACTTTTTGCACTTGATTGCCCTTGACCTGACTAAAACTCCCCTTGTTATTGTTATTCACGTATTTAGGTTTTTGGGCATATCCCGGCTTTGGTTCCAAAAATTCCAAAGAAAAGTATCGCGTTTGCAAAAAGTCTTTAAATTGTTCCAGTGTCGGTAACTGTTCAGACAGAGTTACAGATTCGCTTACTTTACATTCCCATTTTTTCCGACTTTCTGGATCCAATTTATGACTGACAATGTAAATGATGATAATATCCCAAGTGCCTGTATCAATTTTGAGACTAGACAATGCATTTAACGTTTCTGTGGTACAATCTAACATATGCTTAATGTCAGTGGCAGACTCAGTCAGAAGAGTCTTTTGTCCAAAAAATCTCTTTAAAATGCAATTCGCCAAATATTGCTTGTTATTATAGCGACTCTCTAACTGGGCCCAACACTGGTCATAACTTTCGCTAGAAATGGGTATATGTCTAAGAAGCTGCTCCGCTTCGCCTGTCAAATGCGCCTTGAGGTAGTGAAGCTTCTGGATGTCATCGATGTCCTGATTTTTGTGGATGAGTGAAATGAACAAATCCCGGAACCCCATCCACTCCTCATATTTTCCCGAAAAAGTTGGAATCGTGATCTTAGGGAGCTTCACATGACTCGATTTTGACGTTGAAGCTGTAGTTGACAATATGGGACTACTATTGCTGGGTGTTGCATTCAACTTGCTGAAAGCGTTCTTGAGTTCGCATTTGTAATCCATGTATAACTCGTTAGTCGCATCATACACATCGTCCTTCATGTATGCAGTGTCTTGTAGTAAATCTTGCTCTGGCAACATCAGTATCTGCATATGAATACGTGAAAACTGTTCCCATAGTTTCTCTAAGCTTTCGAGTCTGGTTTCAACGTACGAGATGGTAATCCGCTCCTTCGGAGACTTTTTGTAGTTACTGAATGCCTTGGTAATACGAACACTTTGATCTAGTTGTAAGTTAATACTCGCTTCCATCTTATTACTCATCTTGATAAATGACAAGTCCCAACAAAACTATTCATGAATTTTCAAGGTCCCAATTTAGTTGCTCGTAAATCTGCTAAGTCCCCAATTTTGCTCTCAAATTTTCTAAGTGTTCGGGTGATGTACTTCGATATGAAATCGGGCATAGGTTCCCCGTCGGATCACTTTTTCTTAAACTATTCTAAGTCCTAAACACTTTGAAAATTTCTACTTTAATCTATGAATTTTACTAAGTCCAAACTTGACAGCTTTACATTCCAAATACTATTTAGACAGGTGACAGTTCAATTTATGACACTTTCCACAGATAAACATAAAATGTACTCACAGTTTGAAATCTTCTTACACTTTCACTTCACTAGTACTTGAACCTTAAGTTGAATTTTCCCGCCAAGTTGATCACCGTGACGTCACGGCGCCGCTGACTCCGTCGACTGCTCCAAATCCGCTGCCGCCCTCGGAGACTGCACCCTCGACAACAATCTGTTGCCACTTGACGCAGGAAAGACCACTAAAACACTTAAGGCCCAGTACATTCCGGTTCGCTAAGGACCAATGTATGTACTCCTAATTCTCAAAAAGGGCGCTCTTTACTTTAGGAGGATTGACTATGAATATAATCAACCAGTCACAAATAAAGCCAATATATTAAAAATAATCCCAAACCCTTATATACAATCCCTAGAAACATTTCGATAGCGTGATGTAGAAATCGCCACTCCCGGTACAGCGCCATCTCACGGGATATTTGGTAACAGTTTATATATTAAAGAACTTTACAAAAGTATGGACGCGAACACTAGTAATGATCTAGATCTAGTTTCTAGTAGTAGTAATGATATGAAAACCATGTAACTTGGCGTTATAAATAAATTATTTGTATTTGTACACAAATGTATGGATTCGATTTTGCTATTTGTTGAAGGTATTTATGATCGGTCGAAATACATCGTCGAAAAGATTAAACGGTTACAGTCTACGCTTATCTAACAACCGTAATGCGCTGTAACAACAACCACTAAAGAAAAACTAAATTCCGTGTCAATTACATTTTAAATGTTATTTAAAAGAGCTGCCATGAGAAGATTGTCCTTCTACTTAATTGACAGGAAATGAACATAATTGGATCGATCATTATCATAACAAAGCTTTCTTCGGCTCTGAAGATGATTGAGCATATCTGGACAATTCGGGAGATGAGTTACAGCAGCGTACTGGGAGGCTCACTGACGGTGCAATATCGAGTATTGGGAACGTTTACAACATAATAGACAACATTAGTCCGATCCACTTTTGACATCATTATCTGTGTAGTCGAGTGACGATAACCTGCGAGCGTAGTGCGTTCGACGCTCCCGCCCCGCCTCGCGGCAGTCGCGCGCGTCCTCGCCTGCCGTTCAGTCGTGCCACACCGTCAGCGCATGCCTGCTCTTCCAAGCTCTCAAGGGTGCGCGGGGAACTCGGTTTTGGCGGGTTTTCGGACGTGATGCGCCTTGCACCCCCCTGCGGGATGCGCACGTGTTGCCGATGCGCGCTCTTGTATGTGCCGGCGCCCCGTCACAGTAAAATCTGTGGCGTGAACTGTCAGTGATCACTTGGATTGCAGTGTTGGATTGTAGGATCGGAATTGGACGCGGTCGCCTTCGCGGCTTTTTGTAAGAATCGCCCACTTCGACGGATGTTATGTCCATGATGTTGACTCACCCGTGACGCACTCGATCGTTGGAACTGGGAATTATTTCATGATGCTATCGACTGTAATTTACAATTCGTTACGATGCTACACATAAAAACTGGCCTGTTGACACTCGGGGTTAATAAAATGACAATTTATGATTCGGGCACTGGGGCTCTGTAACGTAGATAAAATGAAAACATTAAATTAGGGCACGAATGAGACCAATTAAACGTCTGCAGTTATTTTTATTAGTTGCAAATGAGAATAAATAATGTTCTGTCTTGTTTTAACGTGTAAGAATAAAGTAAATAAACGATATTAAGACTCCATTTGTATTTAATTATTGGTCCACTAATTAAAAAAACTAATTAATCTAATGTTACTTCTGAAGATAATGTTAATTGAGGACAACGCAAATTACCTGAGCGCCTGGCTTTGAAGTAACAAACACCATTCATTTAAATGGGGACCACCTCTTTCTTGATTTGCGACGAAAACGACAAATCATTGCCCGATCACATATTTTATTACACTTATTTAAAAATAAATCAATTAGTGGAATGCAATAATTGCTTTTAATTCTTCTCATTTCCACACAACGCTGTTGTATTTTTCTATTACCCATTTCACTGTCTGGAAATTTTTGCGTTTCAACTTTGTAGGGTTTCCTCGTGTGTTTATGATTAAAATTCTTTGTGTTGGAGGTCTGCAATTTTGTATGCACAAATTCAGCAGTACCATGAAGAATTTAAATTACATTCATGCACACTTAAGAAAATTTAGATTTTTTTTGTAGGTACGATACGATACCTTAAGAAATTTACCCTATTAAGCTAATTAAACATAAGATTTTTTTAGATTTAGAAAATTAAACGATTCCCTTGTAAATAAGACGGGTGGTCAATCAAGTGCCCCTCGGGTCTTTTAGTCTTCGGGTTACGATTATATTCCCACGGACCGTCTTAAGGGTTACCTTCAATTGACTTGTAAAAGCCGAGGATTCCACAAATTGTGAGCCCTGTCTACGGCATTACTCCACTGTTTACCCCTATATCGACCCTATTGTGCTACCAAAAAGGGTCTCGGCCCACCTTATCCCCACATCTCAACTGACGTTTTTAATCACTTACGTGGATAAAGAAAAGTATTAAAGCACTTAAATGCGAATGGTTTTTGTAAAGACTACCGAGGAGTTTAGATTAAGGTGAGAACTAGATGTGGTGGTTGCCTTTGACTAAACTTCGAAGAAGGAGAATTCGAGCTCCGTTTAAATCTAAGTAAGTTATAGTTAAAAAAACTTAAGTCACCTGTTGTATGTAGTTGTGACGTGTTCGAATAGACATTTGTTTTGTTTGTGTGTGTCTTTTAAACATGTATTGTCTATTCGAACACGTCACAACTACATATAACAGGTGACTTACTTAAGTTTTTCTCACATCTCAAACACATTATAGGTAAATGTGTTTGAGATGTGGAATGTAAAAATTTTGCTTATAAAGAAAAATACACGGTTTACGAGTACCAAATATGATTGTTAACCTTGACAGACATTTTTGAAGAAGATATTGTACCCGCATTCATAGGTTAGGTAGGGTGATCGTATGGGGTAGAGCTTTTTTGTTTGGTCCCTCGAGTCTAAAGCTTTATAAAAATCGCCCACAAACTATCAAAGAACATATCAGTCAGTTAAGACTTCTAAATTCTCTTTGTTGTACTAAATGTTCTGATTTTTGCCAAGGGTTTGTAATATCCTATGATCTTGTCCTGCCCAATAACATAATAAACTTTAATGAATATGGTATTAATAACAACAACATTAAATCCAGCAGACTTAAACAGTGTCGGCGATGGTTATACGTAACACCGATCAATCACAGGGGAAAACATCCGAGTAATGGCTCCTCATGACCCTAAGAAAAAAGCCGCCACATCCTATTTACTCGGTTCGGTGCTAAATAAGGCAAAATGTATCGGCGGCCCTGCCTCGCAATTAATCATCGGGCCGTCCGGAAATTTCCCAAGTAATCACTTCTTGAATTAAGATTAAACCTCATTCTCCTCAGGGTTTTATAAAAAGGCTTTATGCGGTCAAATCTGACTGCCGTTATAAAAACATTTCTGGAATCCGACATCTCAACTTGCAAAGGTTAAAGATATTTTAACATTTCCACGTGTATCTATTCAATTAATCCCGACCTCGATTAATGTATTTGAAGAGAAATGACGACAATTTGCCTTTTGATTTTTCCTCGTGACGTCACGCCGCTAGCGAAGCCCTGCTCCAATATTTTCCTTCTAAGCCAACTTATAACTCGATTCTCTTTATGAGTACATGGGATAAAGTCGAGGAAAAGTTTATATAAATTTGGTTTATCCCATTACTTTAATGTTTGCTACTTTAGCCTATGCAAATAGCTCATGATTGTAGGTCCACTCGGTGACTTTGTTTTGTTTTCCTTTGTCATCGGGCATGAATGCTAATTCGTCAGTTGCATCGATCGAGCGGAACGTGACACGAGTAACATTATGCCTCTAAGTCCTTAACTCATCTGTTTGTTCCACAGTACTTGTTAATTGCGAATATTGACGATTGGCAAAACTTTATCCCCGTCGAAAATGTTCGTTCGCGGAGTTGATTGAAACTCTGTAACTAATTTGAATATTGTTTAAGTGAAGTGCGCAGTGTTTTTGTGTTGTTGAGTTATTGTTGTGTTTGACAAGACGTTACCACCGAGATTGCTGGTATGCATATGTGCTATGAGAGGCCCGGCTTGGTCTCCGCCCTGAACGGCGCTGTTGGGTAAGATATTGTTTTTTGTTTTAAATAAGTAGGTATAGGTATAATAGCTTATGTCGCATTACGTCATAATAAGTTACCGAGTTACTCGTTATGTGTATAGTGTACAAGTAAATATATTAAACAAAAACGACATCTATTCATAAAAGTAAGGTTTGTGTTGTAACAACTAAACATAAGGAATATTTACATCAGTAAACAAACAAATCAATAATTAACGATTAATTCGCAGGCAAAGTGGTTTACATAGGTGATATCTGATATTGGTTGATATTGATACCCCTTCTTCGATTACTAGCGACTTAACTACACCAATTTGGTGATTCAATTTGTTTGTCCAGTCTATATAGACCCTGTTATCGATAAATAACATTTACAACGTTATTTATCTGTACTTCAACTTAGTCGAATGGCGATGCCTGCAGAATTTGTAATTGTCATTTCCGAATTCTAAACTTTATCATTTCATTCAAAACCTTCCATGTAAGCTAAGTAATTTAGAGCTAAATAATTTAGAACGTCCCATTGTAACGGTCCAGTGGCGCTACTGTTGGTTTTAATGGTGGAAATATTAGGTTCGATGTATTTATTTATTTATAATTATATGAACTATTTGGGGGGACATCTTATGGGAGGGAAATGTTATTTAACAATGAGAATAACAGCTTGCAAGGTTGGTAAAGCTCACGACAATACGTACAATCATTATAAAACGCTATTAGTGACGAGTGACGTCTATATTAGAGCTGCTCAATGACTAGCTAGCCGTGGCTCACGATCAGTGCCGGATTAACCATTAAGCAAAATAAGCACTTGCTTAGGGCACCACGTTTGGGGGGGCACCAAAATCGCTGGCAAAAAAAACGGGTAGTTTGTACATGAACCTTTGTGCATCGTGTACAGGGCACGTAAGCACGTCTCCAACGCAGGCCTTTGCCCCTACGAGGAGACCCATTCCATCAGGCTTGCAATATCCTGATTTTTTCCTCATACTTTACCCATTTGTTCGTGGTTGATTTTTGATTGCCAGCATTCTGCAAGTCTGTCAGCCTTTGGGTCAAAGGGCCTTACACCCAACGTAGAGCTCAGTTTTAGAAAGCTATTTGTCTTCAACCCTACGTGGAGCTTGTTCTTCAGCCTTCTCGGGGTGTCGAATTTAATAGTAGATCTACACTTTTGTATTAATTTATAATTATGTCGTGTCCGAATTTCGCTCTCTTGCAACTCGGCCTTCGGCTTCGCACCGAAGTTTTAACAGGTTTTCGAGGATCGGAATTTGTCACTCATGCTGCCCGATCTCTTGCACCCAGATTGGTTTGCGACGTATTGCACACGGCCAAGCTGCATAGCCGCGATCGTGCGAACTAATTGTCAATGTTTTATGATAAAAAAAACTGATGACGGAATCAAAGGCTAAAGTGCAGGTTCGGGGCCCCACGAAGGTCGAAAACCAAAAGCTTTTATTTTGAGGTTTTATTTGAACCAAAGGTTTTTAGCAGAATTAATCTTTGTTTTCCTAAGATGTAATTAAGAAGTGATGCCACCCAGATTTTTGATTCTGGTTTATTTCAGCTTCGGCGAAGTCGGTCAGTCGGAGGTCAATAATTGTTCAAGTTTAGGTTCTAAGTTACGTTTGGTATCATTTTCGACAAAATCTAAAATGTAGATCATACCAAATTTCATTCTAATAGGTGCAGCGGTTATTGATTCCCCACATAAACTTCCACCCTCCTTTACACACCCTAAGCGATGATTTTTTAGATTAAAACTATCCTATGTCCTTTCTCGGAACTAAACTAATTATCTCTATACCAAATTTCAACTAAATTGGTTCAGCGGTTGAAGCGTGAAGAGGAATATTAAAAAAAAAATTAAAAATTTACCTACATGTTTCCACTTCGGAATGGTGTCAATGTGATACCATACTCGTAAATGAGTTCGGCATTCCCCATTTTTACGAAAACGATACCAAACATAGCCTACTAGCTTAACTGATGTAGATATCAAGATAAAGTTGAAAGCCCACACCCTCCTCTAAAAATATACACTACAAAACTTGGTGGCTCCACTTCTTAACTAAATCAACCCTTGGGCTTGGGTCCTAACTCCTAGGGGCCAATCCTGCCAAAGGAAATCTTCGGTTCGAAACGCCTATTTCATCGGCTGCAACTAACTCTAATCACGTGCCCTTTTGAGCGAGACCAAATGCCGAGCAGCAGGAGAGCCCTGATCACATTGGTTCGATTTCGTTAGGTCTTAGGGTCTCCCCAAACCAGTCGACGCGGAGTCGGCTTTCGCCGAGTGTTTTACACCACACTATTCGCATTTAGCCGATCGACCGTCTCCGCGGTTGGACACCTGCGTTTAGCAGTCTCATCCTCCTTGCGGCCGTAGAGACGCCCGATCGCCTGCGACTTGCTATCGCAACAGTTGTAAAGCGACGGTCGGCTCTCCCGTGCTCCGTCCTGCCGTCGAGACGTCAGACAGCACAGGTAGAGCCGTTGAGTCCGACGAACAGATGTAGGACAGCGGGTGATCGGCAATCGTAAATCTCATTTTTGGAGACTGGTTGTTAGTAACAACCTGAGTTTGAAATTGAACAGACCTGTAAGATTATTTTCCTTGGTAATTGTTACATATTATATAATAACCTGTGATGATGGATATTTTACGTAGACGGGCATGGAAAAAAAGGCTTACCAGCATTTTTATCGTAGCCTACTTGTTGGAAGAGATAGAACAGCAGCAAAAGCGGAGGCGACCGTGGGTTGATTCTTTGTGGCAATATAGATTAAGTGAAGGTGAATTTAATTTACGATATCCTCGTTTGAGACTCGATCCAAAAATGTTTTACGATTATTATGGCCGTCATCGGCTCTGTTCGGCCGTCGTCAGCTATGTTCGGCCGTCGAAGACGCTGATCGGCTTCCGCCAGCTCTGACCGGTCCTTATCGTAGGTACTCGGCCGTGATCGGAGCCGTTCAACTCTTTCCGGCACCGTACGGCGGTATAAGGAGATTTATGAATGCGAACGTGTGCGGTAGGCTGCAAACAGCGTCGTACGAATGCGAACAGCTTTACGGCAAAACGCCGTTTTCCCGTCGAAAGACGTCGTTTCGCGTAGGCCGAGCCGATTTACGACTTATTCGCTCTTATTGCGTTGACATAAAGCTTTTTCCGTACGCGCTTTGCCGAAACGGCGTCGACTAGTTTGGGGAGACCCTTACTCATACTCGGCTTTTTACTTTATGCAAAAGTTGACCTTAAGCCTCACATAAACTTGGCCATGTGTCCAAATCCAGGCTTTCGTCTCTCGCGGCTGGGCATTATGCTTTGTTTACAATTCGCCATTGTTTTTTTTTATAGCGCGCCGCCATCAGACTCTCCGGGCGTCTAACCTAACCTTATGAGGACCTCAGCCTTCGGACTCATTCACACAATTTGTCAATTCCAAGTTCTACTTTCTTGCAGCGTGGGCTTTGGCCTCATACGTAAAAGCGCCGATCTGACCGCGCTTTCAGCCTAATGAAGAGCTCAGCTTTCGACTTAGTTTTTTAAGACACTTGGCCATAGATTCTTGCCAGAGCTCAGCCCTGCTGAAGCTCGACCTTTGGCCTCACATGAATGCGCTTCTCAGAAAAGCTCTCTTTTCAACCCTGCGTGGAGCTCCGCCTTAGTCCTCGCTTACACTGGGTATTTTTTTCAGTCAGTTATAAAACCCAGCCCTCTCGCAACTTCGCCTTTAGGTCTTGCTCGGAAGCGCCAAGTGGGCACTTCGGATCTTCAACCTTATGAAGAGCATGGCCGTTGGATTTGTTTTTTGACTATTGCCACCATTGGTTCAATTCCAAGCACTGCTGTCCTGCAATTTGGCCTTCGGCCTCGCACGATTTCCCGCCACGGTTGAAAAAACTGAGGGTCAACCGCGAACCACGTTCGACGTGTTGTCTCCCTGTCGCACGTACGAATTACAATTGCCTCTGGGCCTCAGTCCTTAATGTAACTTTCGGGTTACTTTTGGTCATGTTACTTCTAGGGTTTATTTGTGAAGTGAACCAAAGCGGGTTTTAATCACATAGTTAGCGGAAAGGCAAGTACACAATCATAGATATAGGTAATTTCAGTCATTTAGTTCACGCATGCTTTGATAAAGGTGACATTAGGATGGCGACTGCACCAGCATTACTGTTGCAACGTTTCTGCTGCAGCACTGTCAATTTCCTTGATAAAATAAGTAATGGATTGAAAATACAAATTGCAGCAGTAATGCGACCATGAACGTAACTTAGTTTACCAAAAAAAAAACAATGTTGTCTACGTAATCTGGATGAGCCTAGGCAGAGGGGGCACCAAGATCTAGAAATGCTTAGGGCATCAAAATTTCTTAATCCGGCACTGCTCACGATAATCCAATAAGCTGTATTAGAAGCGCCCTGAACTAACCTTCCTAGTTAAATATACGGCTACCGTAGCTTATTGTACTAATATCGTGTATCGAGTTTCCTTCAGCGAACGCTTCGAGTACCGTAGGAAATACTACTTCCTAAAAGATTTCAGCATGGGGTGGTTCAAGATTGGAGTACACAGATTCTAATGTGACGTGATAACTCTAAAGTTCCAACAGTCCATAGGTTAGCCGCTCATAATCGGGCGGGTTGTATGTTTAGTTGCCACCGGCGTAGTATGAAACATATATTGGACTTAGATTGTTTGTCCAAATTCCTACACGCATTACACCAACATGGTAACGCCTTGATTTGCAAAAAAACTTAGAAAAAAAAACTTTAATATTAGACAATATCCATAACTACTAAACTGAAAGAAAACGCGCTTAATAGTTTTCTTTTAACCGTAAAAAACTATGTTTAAAACGAATTCGTTATCAGCTAACCTCGCAGGTCATGCTGATAGTAAATATTGTTGAACTAATCTAAGTAATAAAATGTCGCAATATTGTTTTGCCTACGCGCAGTCTCAAGTTGCAAATTAAATTCATGAAACCGGTAGGGTGTAGTTTTTGTACAGTTACCATCGGATCTCGAAACGGCCAAGGTGTTGTCAAATATCTGAACAAAGGGTGTATTCTGTATTATCAAGAAGTTAAAGTTCATGGTCAGAAGGTTTAGTACAGGAACGTTGCTCGCGCGCGAGTTATACTACCCGCATTTTTCTAACTCTATTAATTCGAGAGGGAAGAAAGTAATTTCGCGGCGCTACTGTACTAAGGCTAGATATTTATGAGCACCTTGTTCGCTCCGATATCTTTTATGGAGGCATCGGAGACTGAACAAAAATCCTTTTTGTCTCGTTGCAACCTTCTTTTGGCGTTTTTTTAAATATATTTTGTTCCTATCGATTTAGGAAATAAGACAAAAGTACGTTTTGGTAAAAAATAGTTTAAAAGATGTTGAAAATAAAATGATGTTATAATATGTAATTATGTATAAACAAATAGTTGACAGATTTTAATGATTCGGAAGAACAGAGAATTTCTACTGTGACAAAGGTTATGTTTTTAAATCAACTCTGAATCGACCTCACGAGACTGACCCAGACTAATGAAGGTCATAGGTAATACTGTGAGTACTTTAATAGCAGTCGTTTTTCACCATTAAGCGCCCTTTTAAGGAGAATAGGTATTGTTCTGACCAGACATACCTTTGGTGTGGTTTTTAATAGTTTAGGTTTTAAAAATGACATTAATCTTCATCGGGTCGGAGGTACTTATGTGATGAAACAGACTATTCTGACGTAACTCTGTAGCATTTGCGATTATTCAAGAGTGTATAATGAAGATTTTGAAGTATCTATGTTAGCATAGAGTGATGATAGTGATCAATTCAATTGATCTGAATTAAGGTATACATTTCCAAATGTCACAATATACATTCAATTCAATTTATTTATTGCAATCATGTTCATTGTATACAGATGTTTTATAAACTACAGTCAGTACATGATACCCTGTTAGGGCACAGCAATTTTCTTATATACTAAATTAACAACTACGACCTAGTGTGTATTTACTTTAACATTAGATGAGCTAAAATGTATCGTCTAAATATTAATTAATCGATATTATTTCATCCTCTAGGTTATCATTTAAATATTCATTCAATGAGTAGTATCATTTTCTAAATAAAAGAGACTTTATGATTTTAAATTTTTTTTTATCACTTTCTACATTTTTTATGGCATCAGGCAGCTTATTAAATATTTTATGGCCAAGACATAAGTGCTGTTAGAATGTTTTTTTTATTCTAGAGGTCTGTACTAATAGTTTGTTTTGGTGTATCAATAGGTGGGTTGTGGGTAATTCGTATCGTTTTTTAACATGTGAGTATTTTGCCTCGCAAATTTTCCCATCTCTAAGATATACATATAGACGGTAGTGTAAGAATTTTGAATAGTTGAAAGAGTGGTTGGCATGTGTGTGTGTGTTGTTAATGTTGGCCAGTATGCGGATCACCTTCTTTTGTTTTATAAATAATGATGGTACGTCAGTGCTATTCCCCCATAAAATGATCCCATATCTTAGCCATGCGTTGGCATACGCGTAGTATATGGCAAAGGCTGTTTTTAAGTTTTTAGTTTTTTTTTATCTCGCTCAGCTATAGAGTACTTCTTATCTTCTTGGTATTTACTAGTATGCCGCCTTGATTCGACGGTCAGGTTGTCAAAACCCAAACACTAGATGTGTTTTTTTAATAGCCGTAACTTTTTGTATTCAAAACGCCTTGATCCGGGATCAGTGCCAGACTGTGGAAGATATTTATAAAAATCTTCAAAAAAGTACTAAGTTCCTAAAATAGAATATGTCATTCATCTTATGGATGTCATAGTGTCATAAAATCCGGCCCAAGTGTATTCCAATAAGATAGCAATTAGTTAATTCGCTGAGCATAATATTCACAACGCCAACGGCAGCGTTTAGTACCGCTGTACAATAATTAACTGCTGTAGCTGGCGTCCGTAATAACCGGACGACAAAGTGTAACACTAAAACTTACTGTCGCAAAACATAACAATGCAAGATAACGAATAATGATGTTACTCGTCTGTAAAGTCAACTAACCTACTCTTGGTAGGATATGGCTATTGAAGGTTTTTAAAAGTCCGTTAGAATATGTATTTTTAATTAAGTTTATTTACTACGTATATTGTTAAAAATGAATATGTTATTTGTCTTCTGGACGTCATAATATCATAAAATCGGACCTAAGTGTATTCAAATTAATTAGCAATTAGTTAATTCACTCATCACAATATCCACAACGCCTACGGCAAGGTTTGGTTATTGTACTAATTTACGGCTGTGGCTGGCGTCCGTGATAAGCGGACGACAAAGTGTAACACTACAATACAACTTACTGTCGCAGAACATAACAATACATTGAGATATAACTAAATACGAGCATAGATTAAAGGTAAAGAATAACGATGCTATACTCGTCTCTAAAGTCAAATAACATACTCTTTGTAAACTATGGCTATTGAAGGTTTATAAAATCCCGTTAGAATAAAATTTCAGTTTAGTTACTAAGTATAGTGCTAATAAAAATAAATATACTGTTCGTCTTATGGACGTCATTATGTCATAAAATTTGGCCTAAGTGTAATCGAATTAAATAGCAATTAGCTAATTCGCTTAGCATATTCACAAATGCGCACAACGCCAACGGCAACGTTTAGTCACCGTGCAATAACTAACGGCTATAGCCGGCGTCCGTAATAACCGGACGACAAAGTGTAATTCGCTGAAAATTACTGTCGCAGAACGTAACAATGCATAGAGATATAACTGCAAGATCGTTAATCTGTATTAACTATAACAATAATGATGACACTAGTCTGTAATGTTCAATTAACTCCTTTTTTTTAGTTCTTTCCTATTTAATAAACCGAAATTGTGCCCAAACCTTACAGCTGTTTATGAATTATGATTTACTAGTACTTTATTCCGTGAATGGTCGGAAATAATTAATTGTTACTACAGTCTACATTCGATTAATCTATAGTATGAATATTTGGTTATTGAAACTCGGTGTCGATAAAAAAGTTATTTGGACGTTCCTTTATTACACTAGCAACTGAACAACATTAACGGACAATAAAATTAAATATAAATCCCGACACCGATTGCACCCTGTTGAATAATTGAATAAGTATTAGAATTTATTTGAACAAGTCGGTGGGAAGCGAACGTTTTGTCGGAGTAGGCCTTAATTAAGTAGGTAGGGCCGAGTTTCATCCACCTTGGGTGGTATTAGAATCGTTTACGGTGCGAACCAACGCAAATGTGCCCCCGATATTTTAGAACCTTGGGTTCATTTACACAGGTTTGTGCGACTCGCCCCAATCTTGCTTGCACGTGATGAGCAATTGGAACAACTCCTTATCGGAAACTTTTAGACACCGGCTCGCCACTTTTTCAGTGCATATTTTATTTCATTAATGGCTATATTAAAACGGCTTACGTCTAAAAGAGGAAAACAAAATGGTAGAAAACAGTTGTGAATTGAAAATTATTTATTATTTACGCTTTGAAAGCATATTCGTATTTGAGCAAACTTGTTAACCGACATTTGTGAGGATTTTTTTTAAATTATTTATTTTATCCATTGAGAAACAAACGGACAAACGGTTATGAAACATAAATTGCAGTGGTGATCATTGTAATAGGACTAAATCTGGATTCCTTTATGTCAATAAATTATGTGCAAACATAGTAAGATCCGTACTCACAATCGGTGCCAGTAATTTGTAAGGTAAATGTAAGCACACACGCTTACAACATTAAACATTAACTAACTTAATATAAGTACCTTTATTTATGAAACAATGTTCTCTCCAGTGAATTCCAATTAGAATTTGTGGAAGTCTGTTCTTTTTTTAATTTAGCCAGTGTTCCAAAGTCCCGTTTAAACTAAAGACAGAGCCCACTCTATCGAATGCTTGCAAGAAATTAACATTCATATCATAAGTTTTCCTCATCATCAATTTGCATATAACCCGCCAGAAGGTCGGAGTAAGGCAAAGGAAAATCTGCGAGGACGCACCGTACTTCCTAACAGGAAGGAAAACGACAAATGCATGACGATTGAGCGATTATACTACCCATATGCTATGAAACTCTATGATGATAAAGATATAAGGGCATTACTAAGTGCCGATTCCATTCAACCGTATGTACTCAATGATATTCGACAATTCTCATTGAGATGACAGCTGCCGGCGCCATGTTTAACGTAAATCAGTTTATTGATTGCGTATTGGTGCCCACATGTGTTGGTAATGATCATAGGCGAACGTCATAGAATGCCCGAATCTTCTTCAAGGTAATTTTAATATTAATATTAGCAATTATCTTATAACTCCAGATATCTATAGGCGTTCCAAAATAAGATAAAGATACAAGATTTTGTTCAACAATGAGTGTAACAGAGATGCTACTTAAGACCTGTACCGAAAAAAAAACTGTAAATTTCAAGCCGCTGTAATTTTGTATCAAAGTAAGACGACTACGGCTTTCTTACCGCACTAAAAAGTCTTATTATTATTTTATATATTCCAATATAAATAATTCTGGTTTTACACTGTTCGACTTTATACCGGCAAATAGAACGGATCTCTGAAAATTGTGTTTTCCAAATAGCGAGAAAATTTGCAACATCCTACATCCTACATGCCTGATTTCGAAACACTTAAAATTACCTCGAAGTTTCGTGCATTTGATAATAAATAATTAATTTAGTATGTTGTCTCTTGAACAGAGGCTTCGAAGTGGTAGATCTCTAGGAACAAGTGACCCTGGGCCCATCACAAAGATTGCTAATAGAATTTGCGAAAACGAAGCATAATTATCGTAAAAACTGGGGTAGATATGCGGCTAAAGTGCAACGAAACTACGATGAAAGTCAGTTCAGTTCTTCGTACGAAGGTTAGGATAGCTAAAGTTACAGAAAATGTGTGTTACTTAATTCTAGGCCAAGTCGAAAATCATACAATTTCCTTCGTACAAAAAATCGCATTTGGCAGTTGACATAGAATAGAGTAAGAGCTCCAAACGTCCTGCAGTGCCGTTCTCTGAAATATTATTGGGCTCAACTCAACAGCGTATTAAAAGAGAAGATTGAAACGGCCAGGAAACGTTAACAATTCCAGCAGGTGATGGGCTGATGCAGGCAAATATGAAAAACGGGTCCGTAAAAAGCTGCCACTGAATGCGCTAGCAAGAAGCGGCCTATCACTGCTACAGAACAAATAAAAAAAAACTGACAATTATCTAAATTAAAAGTCGCTTTTTATTGTAGTTATTCTAAAAATCTTAGTTTGTTCTCAATCGCATCAGTTTATTTCATTTGAAGTTTACAGTTTTTTTTTCGGTACACCCCCTATGCGAAAATTAAGTAATAAACAAAAACCGATTCATTTGTAGGAAATGAAATAAATATTAAAGTATTCCTTATGTATGAGTATGAGTATTACCTATCTTTAGTTGAAAAATATCATGGATGAGCGTTTCTTAAAAAAATGCCACTTTTATTAATTTTGTATTTTTTCATAAATGTGTTATTTCTACTCAGAATCATCGATCCTAATTTGATAAAAAAATGTCCCAAAGTTGTTTCCTATTGTGTTACCATTTCCCTATATACCTAATACTTTGTATCATTTGTATGGCAGTAACAAAAAGGAAAGCTTGAAAAATGTATGGAAATTTTGCGACAGTTTTTTCTCCTATAACGATGAAAAAGGCCCGTGATCCTGACTAGAAATACAACAGTGGCAAAAAAGGCAAAAAAAAAAAGAAACGCTCGGATATAAGCACTGGTCTTGGATTAATGTTAGAATCTTTCAGTAACAATATCAATAGGTCGTATACTAATTTAGGGTGTAATCATCAGACATGAACTAGTTTTATGAATGAGGCTAATAATGTTTATTTATTATTCGCATAAAATATAAAGCTAATGTAGGCATGTCATTATATTTTTGGTCGCGCTCGTTTTGCTGTTCTAGGACATTTTACGGTTCAGTGCGCAAATTTCATCCGCGTGACCTGGAAATTCCGGAGCCTTTACCTATCTTTAGTAGCCGTAAAACATCCTATCTTTTAGTGGATACATATGCTCATAAAATGCTCGTGGCGTACCGCAAGGCGCTGTCCTAGATGCTCTTGTTGTTGATAATACATACATATAATCACGCCTATTTCCGCAGGGGTAGGCAGAGACCACGGATTTCCACTTGCTACTATCCTGACATACCTCTTTCGCTTCCTTCACTTTCATAACACTCCTCATACGCGCTCGTCGGTTTAGGGTGCTCTTGACCTGGCCTTTCTTCAGTATTTCCCCGATTTGATCAGAGTAAGTCCGCCGAGATCTACCCCTTCCAGCTCCCTCTTCTACTTCTCCCTTATACACTCTCTTTGTTAACCTTCTTTCACTCATTCTTTCCACATGTCCAAACCATCTCAACATACCTTTCTCAATTTTTGTCACTACATTTTCTTTCAGTCCACACTTTTCCCTTATCACACTGTTCCTAATTCTATCTTGTAATTTCACACTACACACACTTCTCAACGCTCTCATTTCCAATGCATTCACTTGTTGATAATAATATATATTATAACTTACTGTCACTAGTTTTTTGTTGGGTATTAACTTGTAGCGCCGATCAACATGTTCCTTACTAAATTTCTGAATTTTCTCATGTATGTGAACAAACCTATAAGTATGTGTATTAAAAAATCGGAATCAAGTATTTTGTCAGCATAGCAGAAAACAAAAACCGCCGAACTAACAATTTCCTTTTTTTATATACGTAGTCCGTATAAAACATGCAAATTCAATTTTGTTTACTATTTGGCTAGACTTAAATTTAATTTAAATACTGATTCCATCAATATGACATAATGTACTGAAGTTTTAATTAGACCTTTGTTGACCCTAGAACTTTTAATTAAATCTTCCAATTCAGCGTTGTTCTTATTCATAATCGAAAATTCGATGGGTTACATTCACACACAACCATTTTCGATCTTATTTCCATACGTTGAACGAATAGTCTGTAGTGTCTGTACCAAATTCCGTAGTTTTGCTAATAAATGGTGGATTGTGCTCAGAAAGTTTCCAAAGTGGTTACTTCATTAATTTGATTCCTAAGTAGGAATGGATACGTGCATTAGTTTATATTAAAAAGTTCCTAGATTCATCGAAGAGTTCGGTTATGTAAACGGTTCACTTGCAAAGTACATCGCATTTGCAATTATAATGGTGTTGGAAGGAACAAAGAAAGTAGATATGTGAGTTATTATCGCTGACAATAATTACTTTTTGGACCCGGGTATGTCCTTAAACTACGTCCAAAAGAGAGGTATGGGCAATGTGAATGTCATCTCGCCTTGTGTGGTAGGGCACAGCGCAGCGGATGTCATTCCAGATCTAGAGCAGAGCCCAACTGGGGAAGTACCTCCACCTTACAGAAAACCGCAGCCAAATAACACTAGACCCTACTCATAGTGTTGTGTTCCTGCCGGTGAGTAAGGTTGCCAGAGCTCAACGAGGGGGGTGGGGTTAGGGTCGGCAACGCGCATGTAACTCCTCTGGAGTTGCAGGTGTACATAGGCTACGGAGACTGCTTACCATCAGGCAGGCCGTATGCTTGTTTGCCACCGACGTAGTATAAAAAAAAAACTTATACCTATTGTGTTAAATAAGGACACAAACACCGTGGTTTTTTATAAACTCCATTTACTTCGGGGTATTGCAAACTAAATGGCATATTAAATTTTAATATGTTCTTAAAAGTTCTTATATGCATATAGGATTGCTGTAACACGGGTGTAATATTTAACTCAACCAGACAATTGAAAACTTTGACATATCAATACCATTTCGAAATCGTCTGGGATCGTCTGAGATAGTACTTGCGTTTAGTAGCAAATTAACTCATACAAAATACTAATCAAAATATAAACAGGCATATAATAAGGCAAGTGTACACGCTCGGGCCCTAGCCTTCTTCTTCTTCTTCAACCTAGCGTTTTCCCAGTCTAGCGCCAGGGTCCACTTTCCTACTTAATCTTCTCCACTTTGCCGGTCTTCGGCATCCTCAGGTGTCAGATTGTTCTCTTCCATGTCCGCTGTCACGACGTCCAGCCAGCGCTTCTTAGGCCTACCGCGGCCGCGTGATCTAGGGCCTTGGACAGTGAGGTTGAGGCATCTATTTCCGACGTCTGCGGCTTATGTGGCCATACCATCGGAGGCGACTTTCCTGCAGCTTATCCGCTACGTCGGGCCCTAGCCCTATAAGATAAAAAATAAGTTACTGATTGTATCCGAAACGGAGTTAACAAGAATACCAGTGTCTTTGAGAAAGTTACTTAATGAAGCTCAGGAATGAAATTAAAGGAGTTTGAAAATGTCATAACTAATCCGATTTCACATTGGTTTACAGAGTTTACACTAAGGCGTCCTGACGCTACAGCTATATAACTCATATTAAAACGGTCGAAATTTTATACTGTACTGCGACTCGACAAGGAGTCTTTATTTGTGTATAATAGGTGTCAATACCGGTAGGCGAGTTATACTTTATCCTTGACTTTGAATAATGTGCTAAAGTGTAGCTCGTTATACATTCTGTGTACCGATTTCTGGCATTTTCCATGAGATTTTTAAGCGAACTTTGTTTATGTCCTCGCTAGTTCGAAACTTATTTAAATTCGCTGAAGTACCAAATATACGAATACGAGATAATCGATTCAAAAGAGCCACAAATCGACCTGGCAGATTTACCGGATTTGTAGATTACACAAATAATACATTAAGCCCTATTTTTTATACAACGTCGGTGGCAAACAAGCATACGGCCCGCCTGATGGTAAGCAGTCTCCGTAGCCCATGTACGCCTAGCTCTCTGCATCCTCGTTGTGCCCTTAATTCCTGCAAATGAATGAATGATTTAATACACCGTTTGTGCAAAATTCTACGAGTATGCATGCAATCTTATAATTTAGAATCTTGAAACAGTAAAGTTCTACCTCAATTGAAAAGTAATATATGCGCATGAAAACAGCGTTATCGTCTTACTACCAAGCAGCTCGTTATGAAGCCTAAATGATTATTGTTTTACACACATGCTAACTTTGCATTGAGAATAATGTCGTACATTTACATTTCGACTTAACAAGTTAAGAATTATCCAAAAACCGGCTTTTTGATCATTACTCCGGCCTTGTGCCAAGGTAACCTGTCTGCGGGCAAATCGTATGTATCTTATTAACAGATGAAAGTGATATTTGTTGTGAAGTTTATACGGTACTTGTCCATACTGTTAAATCTAGTTTCGATGGGGTAATTATAATAGTTCTACAGCCGTGATCTTACAAAATCAAATATGTAAGTAATATAACGTACTCTGCATGTATTAGTGCAGCTATCAGCCATAATCTTATATGTTAATTAAATGTTTTATATTTTCCTATAGATATAGGTAATTACTATGACCTGTAATTATTATTATTAATAAATTGATTATGATTATTTTTTATAACGGGTGCGTAATAAGGGTTCGCTTTGTCTCGTTTTGTAACTTCGACAGCAGCAACTTTTCTAAGACAGCAGCAAACACTTAAAATGATAAATAAAGTAGTAAGTACCTATACAAGAATAAATCAATTTTGTTTGTACAGTTTGCCTTTTAAAAAAAGGACTTTTTTAGTTTACTTTTTTCTAGTAACAAAGCAGTTCTGCTTATAATATCAAATTGAAGTTCTAACAGAAATTATCTTCTTATTCTGTAAAAAAACTGTTCAAATATCGAAGTTCGGATCAAAAGGACTTATTTCTTCTTTAATACCTAAGTGTTCTTTGGCCGTTATTGTTATTGCACGATTATTTTCTGACTCAGTACCTACGTAACAATAAGTTGTAAACATGTTTATTTAATATTAAAGTTGATTTTAACCACATATATCATCAAAAATTGCACAGCTGCTGAACTTTGTATTGCATCCTACTTCATATATAATAATTTTATCATACCCGAACTTAAACACCACCATAACATTATTTTGAGTAGTTAATTTTAATTTCTGAATAAAAATTATCTATTTTTAAAAGGTTTATCTTTGACATTTTCAAATCATAAAAGTTTATATCTCACAAGACCACAACAAAACGGCTTGATTCCTAAAGTTCGCGCCAAAAAGGCTTAGTTCTGAAATTGTATAGTAATTTAAATATTTATTACGTTACGTTATACTTACGTTAGTACAATATCGAAAATTAAATAATAATTACGAGATGGAAACTGTGCATTTATGTTTTCCTCGATTTCCCGAAAAAAGTTTACAGTGGAAATAAGCTCTTTTTGAAAAAACACTCCTCAGTTGTATTATTATATAGTATGAATATTCATAAGATAACTGCTAAGCAATTGTATTATGATCCTAAAGACAAATACCACCGCGCCGCACGCGCCGCGCTTTCCAGTGACGTTTATTTAGAAACCACTGTCATTCATTGACAAATAAAAGTGCTGCAGTAGAAAAATAAAATAAAACTTATCCTTTATATAAAAAAATCCGGAAAATTACAACTTACTAGGTACTTTTAAAAACAGGGTTTTTACTTTGCATATTTGTTTGTGATTTCCAAATATTTCAGCACCGTTGCAGACATGCCAGTCTCGGGGTGTTTTGAATATTAGTTTTAATGTAAATGACCATGTTAGCTTGAAATCCCGGAAAATAATCGTGAGACCCTGCGGGATCGTGAGAAACTCAGTTATATGGAACCAGTTGTATAGTTCGTACCAGGAAAGCACTTCTCTGTATTTGTATCTAATGATGTACCTATTATCTGAAAACATTTATCTTCCAAATTTAACAATGTGAGTCTAGTATTGGATAAAGTCTACCGAGCAATATAAAGCTTTCTGGGTGGTCGGGTGGTCTAGCATTCATTCTTGTCCTGGTATAGGAGCCGACTGCTATTCAATCCATCTTTGATGTAATTTTATTCAGTCTTTTTTTAACACGTCATTGTCAAACGAATTTCGGATGGGTTGTAAATTAATAATTAGTGTTAGTTATAAAACTTATTAAACGATTTGGCATATATGTTACCGTTTGTACTTGTTTAGTCTAATATAGGCTATATATATATGCCTTAAGGCATTAAGTCCGCCATTTGTACCTTCATGTATTGTGCAATAAAGACTAAATAAATATCGTTGTCCAAGTATCCACAACACAAGGCTTATTGAGCTTACTGTGAGACTTACTAAATTTGTGTAATAATGTCCTATAATATTTATTTATTTATTTTATAACGTACTATATCTTATAGATTTATTCAGAAATTTTTGAAATTTGTATGTTTGGTTTACTGTAATTATATGTATTAGTAAATAATTAAACTATAAATTTAACTATAAAAGTAAGAATTTCAAAGAAGAAAGAATACCCAGTTTAAGCAACACGGAGTTTAGCAAATAAATTCGGGTGTTATGTACACAGTGAAAGTTATAATCAAAATGAATAGTTAGCAAAAGTCAATTACGTTGTAAACTCAAGTAATGCACCGTGTCGAATGTTTTCACTTCCTGTATCTATTTGGCAGAGATGACGAAATTTTTGATGGTGTATCAGAGTATTAATGTCCTATTAAATTCATATTCATTTATTCTTATTTTTTTATTTTTACCTGTTAGAGGTGTTAATAAGTAAGTCTATGTCAATTGCCTGCAATAAAATTCATTTTATATCAATAAAATCACTCATGAAAATAAAATAAAATGAAACAATAATTGACACAAAATAAATAATCAATACGATTTAAAAGTCATAAAATAAAACAATATATTAAAATTATATAAAATAATAATTATTATATTCTGATATGACGTAAAATGCATATAAAAAGGTAATTTAGCGTTTTCAAATTATTTTGTCCCGCGCCAGTAATATTTCACTGTTTCCCTGTGACATTGCCATCTATAACAAACGTGTTTTTGTGATCGCCATGTCACTAAATGCCATTAAAACAAGTCGAAGAGGGTCCTTAATGTAGGTCAGTAGAACAAGCAACAATACGCAACATGTATTTTATCGCGTCCTGCTATGAGTTACAGATGTTCAACTTATAAACTATGATGACATCATTGTGCCGTACCGCGCCATAATGCTGGCGTTACATTACATATGCTTCAATAAATAAATAAAATCTAGTTAGTAAACACGTACGAATATATTATGTTGTATTTACGAACAACACGTATTTTGCAATCTGAAACCAAAAATTTCTTTTCTATAGACAAAGACTAAAAAAAAAAACTAAAAAGGCCATTGCGGGTCTATGCCCGTAGGCATATAATAAAGTAATTCACCACAGCAGTATTTTCTCTCTCTCTCTCTCTCTCTCTCTCTCTCTCTCTCTCTCACACCGGTATTCTTTTTCTCTTGATTGTTTAAAAACTGATGAGAAAGATGCATTTTATCGACATGCGTGGCAAAGTACTTAATCAAATACGGATTCTGAGTTGTTTCCTTATGTTGGCTTGTAGAATTGACTTTTAAATGATAGTTTTGAATGATAAATATTTAATAAAATTCGTTTTGAATCGATTTGGTTTGATTTTGTTTGATTTTTTACCGTTAGTATTTTCCTTGCGTTGGTGTGGTGAAACATTATGTGTTTCACTCGGTGGCAAAATTTGTTTAACCCTCGCAACGCTCAAGATTCCACTTTTCGAACCATTCGCTACGCTCGTGGTTCAATTTTGGAATCTTTCGCTTACTCTGACTTTAACAACCACTTTGCCTTCTTGTAAAACAAATAACTATTTATTATCTAATTAGAACTATCAAATAGCGTCTAATAAAACGATTATATTATGAATATTAGACAGTTATGGTCCTTAAAGTGCAGTTGGTTCAAAAAGCGGAGTTTTTAAAAGTCGTTGAACTTTTTTGAATCACCAATACTGCTGCTATAAATTTAATTAGCAATCTTGAGGCTTTTATCGAGGGATTTAATCGATTCGAATCCGGTGTTCCTGACTTTCGCTCGATAGAAAAAAAATCACGATCGTAGGTCTAAAATGCACTTTATTTTTTTTTAATAAATTTTGCACAAAAGCTAAAAATATGAAATTTGCTTCTAAAAATCGGCAATATCATGTTTAGAGGAACTTATCGATTACTTTTTTATTTATTTAAACGTACAAAAAATATTATATCCGCGCTCCCGCTTATCCATTTCGCTCACGCTTATGCTCAGAATGAGAGAAGAACGCGAACTAACCGGGCCTTAACCTGTTGGCCATAACTATATCGCGACCATTGCGAGATGGTAGGAGAATATAAGTCTGGGGGGACTATTCTGAATAGCGAAAGTTATAAAACAACACAAGCCGACCGTATAACAGTTTTAAGGATGTCTTAATGAAATTCGTGGAAGTTTATAAAGTTTTCCCCAAACTCCGTTCCAGCTCATATGCTCGTAACATAGTTAAAAGGCGTTCCCGAGTTATTTACGACTTAGTGCATATTACGACTGAGTAGTAATTAATAATCATAAATCCGACGTCTTGCGGCAGTGAAAGTGTAGCCGATGTCAGTAAACCATGTTTTTTTTGTAATTATCGCGCTCGTTAAGACAACGGCTGGTTCATTATTCTGCCAGACGATGGTTGAAGACATGTGAACTATTCGCAGGTGAAAAAACTGACAATTTAGAAACTAAATTGGTATTTTTTTTTGTGAACGAAACCTGATCGAAATTATTTTTAACACTGTTATGATAAAAATAACCAGATATTTTGATACTGCATCACAAATTACCTCTAACGTTCACAAAGGTTTACGTAAAATAAATGGACGTATTAAATACAATAGGCGCTCATATAAATGCTTGTTATACGTGCACGTTGAACACAATACCAATACAATGTATTTGAATTAGGTACTCTCAGACATACACCATGTTCATTAAATAAATCCAACTAGCTATTACTTCCAAGCCTCATTTCCAACGTATAACTTAGTTTGAGAACATTCGCACCTATCTCGGTGAAACTTCGTGCAGTCTTCGCATGAAATAAACCAGTCGCAGTTAGCATCACATCAACTTCTCTCCGCATCTCCATGGCGTTTATTATAAAGGGAACTTTATAGCACATATAATAAAGTACTCTTTCCATTGACACTATTAATCAAGTGACGAGTTTTAGTAAGTAATCGGTTATATTAATGCACATTATGTATGTGAAGTAGTTACACCTATTGACCGACTTGTTTGCGCCTTACTATCGTCCTTGGCGTTCCGGAACGAGTCTCGATATGCCATCGAAATGATATAAGTGCTAACCTATCGCGGAGACACAAGACTGTATACGCTCTGGTAACTTCTACTTATGCATTATGATCGTTCGGATTTTTTAAGTTGTATTGCCGATTCGAACTTTAAGATACGTTAAATATAGGTACGTCACTTTTGATCTATTATATTTTGATATATTATATAGCTAGCTAGAGACCCAATCTTTAACGTTTCTTAAAGTTCGAATCGTGCCGTATGTTTTTATTCGGATTATATGTTTCATTGTTCTTAGTTAAGTGGTTTTGAGATTTATTGCCGCAGATTGTTATTCATTTTGTATGAATGTAGAATTAATAAGTGAGGTTGTATGTGCGTACTGATTATGCAAAACTAGGCCGTACTTAGAAGATATCCGTAAGACTTGTATACAATATAAGTGTAGAAAATAAATGTACCTAAAGTTGATTGTTAAATTTCAATGATACCTGATCCCAAACGCTGCTCGCTTTTTGATGAAGGAAAACATCGTGAGGAAACCGGACTAATCCTAATATAATCTCTGGGTTGGAAGGTTTCATAAAAATTAGTGTCTACTTCAATTCTTGGGATTAGTTGCCAAGCGGTCCCCAGGCTCTAGGCAGGCATGAGCCGTGGCAAAAAGCCGGGACAACGCGAGGAAGATGATAATGTGTGCTGCTCCAAAACCAAGCTTGTCCTGGAAAAAATCTACTTTGATAAGAAATCTGTGAAATGCAATTTGTCATTGAAATGCAATGTGTAGTTTGAGTGGATGGTGTTACAATTTTTTCATCACACTTGCTCGAAAAAGATCTTATTTCAAGTAGGTGTACTGAAGGACAAAGGCCTATATAGTTCCCACGGGAGTTATGGATTGTGAAAAAAAAGCTATAACTCCGTAGGGAGTTATACCTTTTTTTTTAAATTATGTCACGAATTCATAGAAACCACGTAGTGTAAATGAGTTTTACTTTAAAAATACTGCCGTTAATAATTTAATATGTTTGTTTATGTTTAAAAATATTTAATTTGATTAATTTAATAGCAGTTTAAAATATTTTTACATAATTTTCAATCGTGGCTGAATGCCGAATAGGTCTGTGCCTTCGATGCCTAACCTGTCAAAGAATGACAATATGGCGGACGAATGTTTGAAATGTCACCGTATTTAGGAATTATTTCGCTTAAAAGTTAGTTTTTTCTTCGCAAGTGTGATGAAAAACATTGTGTGTAACTCCGAAGGTAAGAATTACCACCCTCGCTTCCAAATCTTCACTTACCCCCTCGTTGCACAATGTACTATTATATCCCTTTCTAATTACATATGTAAAAATAGAGGAAACTTTATTTATATACCGATAGTTTGCCCTTGTCGTGTTAAAATTGGACACTGATAATGAGTAATCTAGTCTAGAGAGGATATAATCAGATGCTCATGCAGATAAGCATATTACTGCTTTGATAAACATGATAAAGTGAAAAGTGGTATTGTTATTTTATTAAAACAAGCTGTAGGTACATATTTTATAGGTTGTTGCGCAATAAACGGTGAATCATGCAGCTAAGACACAGTTATATTGCTACTATATAAGTACATTGAAACCTAAAATTCGCTAGAGGATGATTCCCATCAAACAGCATCTTACTAGACTCAAAGGAATTTTTAATATACAGTAGTTACATTACATGTTTAAATATGTCGGCGGCCGATCGTAAAGTTCTTGCGTAAATGTTGACGGTATAGTCACATTAAACCAATAGATAGGTAGGATAGGGTCGTTGCTTAGGTTGCTTCAGATGCCCGAAGGGGAAACTGTCCAGATATAGGGCTCCGTCAACTCAGGAAACGAAACGATGATTATTACGATTGACATTATGCTTAGGAATTTCATGATCTGCTTGATTTTGCAATCGGCCGTCGACATATATACTCGGCCCTCGGTCAGCTTATGCAGACACGGATGACCTATTCAAAAATGTATTCATATTAAAACTTATACATAAGTTTCTTGAAACATAAGCATGACTATATGGGTACTACTGAACCACTTGTGAATGTCGGTGAATCCCGAAATGTACTCTTCCATTTCCGTGATAACCAGAGGGCCTACCGCGAACCACGTTCGACGTGTTACCTCTCTGTCGCGCTTATAAATTCGTACGTAAGTGTGACAGGGAGACAACACGTCGAACGTGGTTCGCGGTAAGCCCTCTGACATTCGAAAGTGATTCGGAATCACTCCTGAATACATAGGTACAATAATACCAATTGGTTTAGTTTGAAAACCAATATTCACCAGGAATTACTACTACCAGATCTATATTATAACGGCAAAGTTGCTTCGTTATCTGCAGCGCAGCGATAAAGAAGTTAAGAAAAGAGAACCGATAGTTAATACTTGGTAACACCCATTTAAGTACCCTGCCTTTCATAAAAGACTTTCCATTATTATGACGTTTTAAACGGCCCGTAATAACAGACCGGCTGCACCCACTGCACTAACTGCACCGTTAATGTACATTGCGCTTTATGGCATACGGAGGCAGTAATCCGAGGAACAAATGAACCAATGGAAGTGTCTAACGAGCGAACGATCGCTTTGTGAATGCCGCGCGGCACCGGCCGTTGTTTTGTTGTTTAACCAACCGTAATGCAATAGATAACTTGCATTATGTATCGCTTTTATTAAATTTAAACATACATTTTATCGTGTTTGACGGCAGGCTACTTGAAATTAATCTGTATTACTTGTGACTTCTTTTCAAAGACGTAAAATGTTATGGTTGTCATGATACGCTCCTTTACGTTTTCTTTACTTGACTTGTATACAAGATAATTTACGGAGAAATTTTCTTTTACGAAGTTTCCTGGAAAAATATATCGTTTTACTTTGGCGTTCAGCTGTACTAAACCTAACTTCTCTCTTATTATATTATTATACTATAAAATAATAAATTTGAACACGTTTTAAACATAAAGAAGCTCATAGAAAAGCTCATGGAGAGAATGCTAAGAGTACTCGTACAGCATAATGAGAGAGATTCGAACTCTTTTGCCTCTGCGACCTAGGAATAATCTGCTATAAAATATTGCTACTTAGGTACCCGAAAATACCTAAGTACAGTAAGTACTCAAATCTGGACTGAATGAAGGCCAGTTGGGACTCCACTGAAGTGATCCAAGTCCAGTAGTGGCTACGTAGCAGCAGCATGTATAACAGCTGCTATATACTTGATTTGTGTGTCTGTTTCCTCGACTAACGTCAGACTATGTTTATTCCAGGTACGACAAGTGGGACCGAGACCGGGACCGCGGCGGGGGCGGCGCCGGCGCGCCCGCGTGGCCTGGCCGCGACCGCGAGCGCGACCGGGAGCGCGAGCGGCAGGCGCGCGCGCACCAGATGTCGCAGGCGCACGCCGCCGAGCCGGACGCCACCGCGTCGCTCTTCCAGGCTCCCTCCAGGGTTAGTATACATAACATGGTTGTTCTCTGATTCCTTACGCCATCGCATACGAAAAAAATGCTTCAAGCGAATTCGCTCGATCGCCAACCTTGCCAAACGAATCTTAAATATTGTATGGAGATGATCACGTTAGTCATCTCGATACATATTAAAAATATTGATTGTAGAACTGTAACCCAGAGGTCTTTATACTCTATATACCTATCATATATATGAAGCATTTGCAAGTAGTAACGAAAAGCTCGCTACACATCGATTACATTTTTGGATAGACCTTTCTAGGCATTGTAGACTCCCTTGAGGGTCAGTGTAATTAGTCTTATCATAATTTTACTCCCAATGGGGGCAGATTGCTTAAGGTGGCTGACCCTTTACGCCTACGGCAAAGCCAAAGATATACTTTAATTGTGCCTACCCAAATATTATTTGTACCTAATCTAATGAACCCGCATATAATGAACGATAATATTAACCCAATAGTCATATAAAACGTTGGTTGATTATGATGACGAATAAGACTTAATATTTTTACAAAACAACTTGCTTATTATGGCGGTTGTTTACTTTTCTTCAGTATTGACGCGTCGACCCGTGTAGTCGCGAGGCACGTGTATTCATTTCCATTCATTACGGGATATACGGTAGCTAAAGAACTTAATAATTAATATCGTATTACATGAGATAAAGAACTTTAGTGTAAAGCTGATATAAACTTTACCATTGTTATTACAAGCTTTTATTATAATATATGTAATTATGTTTGTTTGTACGGGTCAATCTTGCAAGTTAAATTTGACCCACTTCCCGGTTTCAGATGAAGCTGAAAATTTGCATACATATGTAAGTGGATTGACAATGTAATATTATAGTACCATCAAGCTGGTCTGATGATGGAGACGAGAGGTGGTCATAGGAACTTTGTGATAAAACAACGCAACCTAATTGTGTTTGGGATTTTTAGAATTGTATCGATGAGTATTAATTAGTTGCCTGTGGAAAGAAAAGTACATTCAGCGATAAAAGCTTGTACCGACATTTTTTTTGCCAAAAACTTATTTTATAGTCTCCGTTCGCTAAATGTAGGTTTCCATGTTATGGCATTACCATGCTTTAAGAAAACATTAATTATTAAAAAAAACACCAAGAACGAAACTGAAGGTGCGCCTTCTTGAAACACTGTTTTGCAAGCGCCAAAAGCATTAGTCGTAACATAATTGAAAAGTTAAAGTATTGTTAATGCCAGTTAACAATAAATAATGCCATATTCCATATCTATAGTTATTATATCATTGGAAACTATCCGTTTATGCTACAATGTCCTAGTTTCTGAACAAGTTCACCCGGACCAGTCATGTTCAATTAAAACTGCAATTCGTTAGAATTGGCAGAGCTATCGACACATCGGACAGCTGACGCCAAGGCCGGGGTGCAATCAGATTATTACCCGTCGACGTGGGATTACGGCCGGGAAATCAGACCAGAGCGACTCTAGTTACCTACTACTAATGTAGTTCTCGTTAACAACTGAAACGGGTCAAAAATGTCCCGGAAAACGGGCGTCTTTGTAGACATTATAAATGTTAACGATCTGGCTATATTTTACTAAAGCTTTTGTCATATTGCTGTTAAGAAGTATACATAAGAGTCCAACAAGAAAATTTGAATTTAAACTCCATTTATGTTGCGCATAGGAAGGACGCGTAATCTTAACTCATACTAAATAATCTTGTGACCGTGGCTTTAGCAATGTGACAATCCTTGCTATGAAACCATAATAGAATAATTTATATTTTTTTATTGGTTATATATTTTGTTTGTGCGTCAATATCATAAGTGCCGGTTTGAACGATCTCTACATACATATTATCTTTTCGCGCGCTAAGAAATTATCTATTTAGTCTGCATGTGCAAACTGCAAAGCTGTGAGATGCCAGTGATGCCACATATGGCAGCAAATAAATACAATTATCTGTTCAAGTTTTATACAATGTCTAAAGATGCGTGGGTGTGATTAATGACTATTCTTGCAGGTTTATCCGCTTGTCGCCTGATACTATGAAAGCTCAGATTAATTGAAAATTCTTATTACAAATTACGTATATCATTCTGTTGTTCGAGGCATAACCCTCGAACAATGGTTTAGTAAAACTAAAATACGAAATGGTCGTCTAAACTGTACAACAGCACCACGAGAGTTTATTTTCAAGAACACTAGAACACGCAATTTGTCATAATTCATAACAGAGTATGTATTCAGACGCATATAAATGTTAACGTAATAACAAATGGAAAATTCATTTCACACCTGTTTTGATCGCGAGAATATAGTACAAAAGTACGTGACTGTGACCGGTCCAAATCTTTTGAACACTTATTATATGTACAGCGCTAAAAAAACCTTTGTCTCGTTTGTATCGTTTATATTTATACTTGGTACAATGCTTATACGAAAAGTATACTTTAAATGGGTCAAAAGTAATTGACTCCTTGCACATGTTTCCTGTTTGAATGTATTCATTCGCATTTTCAGCGTCATATGACAAAGAAATTATGAAATACGTGGAAAGTAAAATACAGTTTTCTAGTATTCGTTATCTTTAAATCTACGAAGAGCGTTAAACTGATTGTTTTTGACAATATTGCGTCACATAAAAGATAAATTATTGAATATTATAGACATTTTAGAAATTTTAAAAGTACTTTTTTGCATTAGGCAATGGATTAATGCATGTATTTTTATATATGTTAATTCACTTAATAAACGTTAAAAGATCAGTTTCAATATAAACGGTCTGATAACTCAGACTCAGAAATACATCACAGACACACCCAGAAAGATTTATTTAAGCGCACAAATTGTAGTCCGATAGGTTAAAACTTGTCCCATGCATGCGAAATATATGTATGCGAGCGAAAGCGTCACGTTGAAAGGTTAAGATTAAACGTTGAAAGTATATTCGAAGTACGTGTTATAAATCGTTCTATTCAATAGATGCAACTATTAATCTCAATGATATGGCACAGAAATGTAAAGGCAGCATGCCTACGCGCATGGTGCATTCTTTTGTTTTTAAGTAACAACGAACATGCGATGCACTCATGCGACGGTATAAACATTGTGATATGAATCAGAGGCAATTCCACATGTTTTGAGAATTAATGCCATAATTAATCTCGTTACTTTAAATGTTGAAATGCATGTCGAATAGGAACATTTATGTTGAATTTGTTTGTGTTACCTGTAACAACAAAATATGTAGAACTTGTTTGTGATACCTGTACTGAAGTCCTACCGCTAAAACCAAACCTCGTCAATTGCGGGCATCTTTCTCTTTTACTCCAACTAAGACGTAATTAGAGCGACAGAGAAAGATGTCTGCAATTTGCCAACTAAAATGTTCGCGGCAGGCCATCTGAACTAGGAAACACCTTTATAAGATCTCAAGGAAAAGTCCGTTATCGATTCTGTCATATCGTTCATAGCGTAATTTCCATGTTGATGTTATGTTGACGTCAGTATGACTCCAAAAATAGACGTAATAAACCTAACCTGTTAGCATTGCATGTTTCGCTGATGTTTGGGTTAGAACCAAATTAGACTCTTGCTCAGCCCATAACGGTTAAGCAGAAATATTATAAGCAAATAATCATGTTAATATGATACTAATTGTTAACTGGAATTCAGTTTTGAAAGCTGCAGAAGTTTATATTAGTATCAATCTTAAACTAATATTATCAAGCTTAAACTAATACGTTTGTGGAAAGAGTTGAACATTAGACCTGAACATGGGGAATTTAATAGAACAAATGTAATATTGTACTCTCACCAATTCGATACTTGTATGGCAAAGCACCTTCTAATAAATTCCACATCACACATTTCGCTTTTCAATAGCGTGAAGATATTAGACCCTGTACAGATGAGTTTTATGCGCGTGTGCACACGCGCCATCTGAGCAGGATCTTATGCAATGCATCAAAACCTCACACGAGCTCGTTGTAATTATCACTGAGCAACTGGAAGTCAGGTTTTTGTTAACAAGTGTATGCGAGCCGAACGCATAGACAAGCCAGTCTAACCCTTACTACGAGATCTGTAAAGATTGAGGTGTGTTCACGGAGAAAAGTAGTTATTTCTGTTATTTTTGAGAATTTCATTTCTATGAAAGGCTTAATTCAGATTCTTTTTTCCTGGTGCTATATAACTGCTTTTAAGCCTCACTCTTGAAATATATTTTGCCTGGGGTTACTCTTTTCCGTGAGACGGATTTTACCTAAGGCTACTTTTTTACGTTATCGAAAAGGGAACATAATAGTGGTTTGTAAAAGAGTTCGACTCCGTTTTCACTCGCTAAGGGATTGTAATAACTCTCCAGACTTACCGTAAAATTGTAGCGTGTCTAGGTGCAGTAAAAGTGAACTACTTATGCTTGCTGTACAACCTCTATCCGAGAAACACTGCAAATGAACGAAAACCATGTGATTATACTACCTTCTTCTTTTAAAACGAAAAGGCGTCTGTACTGTCGCAAATATGATTTATATTTGGTCTGAGATGTTGATTCATATTGGTCAACTAAAAATATAAGTAATGAATTGAGCGAACTCGTTTATGCGAGCTGAGGAAAACCACATGAATAAAATATTGGCGGTTGTAAGTCCAATCACTTACTTAGTGTAAGGATGTTAGCTATAAATAAAATAGTTGAAAAAGATAAGTAGTAGTGTAACTATTAGTACATAACTGTTTAGTAAACAGAACATAATGCAATAACGTTCAATAAACATCAAGACAAGACGAACAATAGCCAAAATGCCATTCGTTTATAAACAAGCTTCAAACGAAAAGTAAAAATTTGTCGGGATGAGAGATGTGAACGAAAAGTCACTTGATCAAAACAATACATTATTTTAGTTTCTATTTTATTTTCTATGAACGTTGTCACTTGATTACCCCCTGATTTAATCTCTTTCAGTCACCCATAGACATAGAGAAACAAGTAAGCATAGAGTGCTCACTCCATACATCAGTTTTCTTACCAAACCGCTTAATATTTTCATAGTACATCTAGCGTCAAGTAGCGGTTTTATCAGTAGGTATTGCTACTTGACACTAGATGTCACGAGTGTCGCGACTGACGAAAAGTGTATTGCTCAACAATTTACAACTAATGTTATTACATGCAGAAGGAGTTGAAAATAGAGTTCCGGTTAACCCGGTTCTAATATTAGCCGGAAATTGTTGAACATTAGTCTTTTCGTTCGTCGCGACATCTATTGTCAAGTAGCAGTACTGATAAATCCGCTACTTGACGCTAGATGTACGAAAATATTAAGCGAAGAAAACTGATGTATGGAGTGAGCACTCTATGCTTACTTTTTTCACTATGCCATCGAGTAAATGAATGAGTAAATTGAACGATTAAAACTGCCACCGTTGAAACTTTAACACGTAATTAACTACATAACATAAGTAATATAAAATAATGTGTTACCTACACATATAATGTGTAAAATATTCAGTGATCTCGCGACCGTGAACCGGGCAACTGGTTTCGAAACATTCGTGAACAATGGTAAATAGATAACGCGTTATATTATTCAATTAATACATACAATAGTTTTTAGATTACTTAATATAACATTAGGTTATATGATAGATTAGGTTAGTAGATAAGTCTATTAACCTATGTATTTTAGGCAGTAAGCATCCTGAATGAAATAAAATAAATAAACGCCAATACCGATTTAAGATATTGGTAGGGACGTCATGAAGTTAAGCGTCTAACTTTTTGCATACCATATAGGAACCGCCTGAAGGTAAGCAGTCATCGCAGCCTATGGATGCTTGCAACAGTTGCAACGCCTAAAGTTGTAACATGTGCATTTAAATCTGTACACACCTTTTTTTAAGGATTTCATACTGTAATCTTTCGAGCAATTCTCGATAATAACGGCCCAATTCGAACAATGCTTATAATATGTCACACCGATACAATACCGATCCGTCAGAGTGACATTTCTTCAACCAAAAACCACACTTTTGACTCTGACAGATCGGTATCGTAATCGTATCGCTGTGGCAGGTTATAAGCATTGTTCGAATTGGACCGATACAACCGGAAATTGTGCGCGGAAGGAAATTGTGATTCTTATTGTGTAATGCTATCGTATGATATACCTACACGATCAAAATGCCTTTATGTTTACTGTTTTGTACATTATTGCATTGTAATAAGGCAAAACACCTGCTACATGAATATTTTGAATTTGCATTTGAATATTAAACGTATTTGTATTTGACTATTTAACCGGTTTAAGTCGTTTGTGGGACATCAAAATTTAGTCGATCCGCTTGGTTAACAATATGCCCTACTTCTGAAGTTGTATAGTAGTAAACACTTCTATACATAATTAGTGAATACTCAACGTTGAAATACCACAAAACGGTATTATTGTATCACAGCAACAAAAAAAAAACAGGTCTAGAACGTGTTGTCATAACAGATGCTGGGGCGGTGTCCATCGTAACAAGGTCCCTGATAACACGGTATCACCCACTCTTTATGAGTCGTCCGGTGTCAAGCTATTCTGGGCCCTATCGCAATGTCAAGAGAGTTCGAGGCCGCGGTTTGTTTACTCGGATAGCGTAATTACGCTTACGTTTCGTCGCTTCCGACGATTGCCAAATGATATACTCGTTAACTGAGTAGGTCGATAATGACGTATGCGCCGTTGAAACTATTGGGAATATAGATGTTTAGAATTGGCGCGTTTGTTTATTAGGTTAGCAATATACAGCAGGCAGGAGTTTACTGTCCAATTAATGGAATGGTTTCAAAATAGCGCTACGAAGCTTTTGAGTTTTGTTTGTTTCCTATAAATGCTTATTTACTACATTAATCTCTGCATCGTAGCGGATAAAACAACGCTCCAAAATTACGTGCCTCCCTGAAATTATTTTCCAAAGATAGATGTATCTTTACACATAGCTTTCAAAAGTGTCTGTCACAGTCTAATTGTTATATTATACCATATTTATACAGAAATGCAGTGTGTCCATTGGACAAAGCCGAAAAGTACATATGCATTAGGGTATTTAGAACCAGTATACAAAGTATCATAACAACCGGTGTAGCGGTTACGAAGAAATTAACAAATTACGATGTTTTACTTTGGAGCAGTCTATATGTGTTCCTGTGTTTGACTCCTGTGGTAATACATCCTCATTATAATAGTATGAAACCTTCTTCGACCTTTTGATTATCTTTTTTATTTATGAGACTAGTAATATTCTGACTTTTGTCAAATGCCATCATTGCATTCATACAGTATGTTTCTTTTTGCTGTCGATTATTCGAAATAACTTTTGTTTGAAAATTTTAAAATAATATTAACCTGAGATGAATTCCTGAGAAGATACCCTACGTGGGATTTCAAGGTATGGCTAAGGACAAATGTCTATTTGTTAAGTACATAATGTACATATTTGAGCATAGTAGATAGTTTTGAGGCTTTTGACGCATCTTGTTCTAAGTAGCTTCTTTAGTGACAACTGACAAAATACTTCCAAACACCGCCATAAAATATAACCAGGCGATAAAAGTTATGGCTACATACCTAAGGCGGTTGTTTATTTAGCATTTATTATTTATACGTACATAACGAAAGTAGCGTAACTTTACTACGTACTAACATAAACAGTGCCGCCATTTCCATGTCACAGAAAAACTGAATCAAATTGAACAGTAAAGAACGCAAGCGCTATTATAACAGAAAAGCAATCGGCTTATCGCAAGCGGCTGCGCGCGACCCACTTCGTGGATCACACATGTAGGCCTGTCGCAGTACCCATTCTGAAGCAGTATTATATTTAAGTGGTACAAAAATTAAATATTTGTATCTCATAGAAGCATAGTTAGCAACATCCATATTCGTACTGTGGGTCCTATAGTATTATTTATTTATCAGGTAAAAAGTGGACGTTGCTATGACTTAGCTTCTGTATGACTTATTCTCATCAGCTACCAAATTAACTAATCATGGCGTTATTCAATTGTATAATAATAAGGATCCTAACCGAATTTTTTGTTACGTTTTTCCGAGAACGATTATTTCCGCTCTACAGCACAACCGAGGTTTGAACCCATGATTTTTGCCCGCCGTCACACACATGAAAGGTTAAATGTCGTTTCTATAGTCGAAATGGATAAAAGGAACTGTGCTTTTATACTAAATCGCAGTTAAAATACTGATCGCAATAGTAATACCGCGCTCTTGGACGCAAGCCCGAAGAATATGTCGTCAAAAGTCATAATAAGACCTGATGTGTCTGACGAACGATGAGTTCTATACATTTGAAACTAATATCTACCGAAATAATAAAAGAGATTTTATATTATTTTGTAGCGTACTAGCTTAAATAAACTGAAAAAAAAAACAGGCAAAAATGACAATTGACAGTGGTCCCCAACCTAGGCCAAGCCTACGTCGTGGGAACAATTGAGAATATTAAATTTTGTGTTTACACTGTATATAATATTCTGTACATTTAAGTAAGTAAGTAAGTAAGTAAATATTCTTTATTGCACCAACAATTATACATTAAATCAGCTGAAACTATACTTTCTATCTCTACCTTAAGTTGCCATTTATATATTGTATATGTGTAAGTATAAATATATATATATATATATATATATATATATATATATTATATATATATAATATTGTATTATATTATATTGTATATGTATTAGTATATTAGGTATTGTTTTAATACTTATATAAGTAGTATGTGTGTTTGTATTTAATAGTCTCCATATTTAGCTCCTTGCACTACCTGTTGACTTTTGTATGAGTTCGAAATTTCCTGCTACCTAAAGGTTGTCTGGAAGAGATCGCTTTTTAGCGATAAGACCGCCTGTTGTTACCTGGTTCTATTTTCCTTTAAAAATCATTTGTAGTTTTACATGTATGTAAAATGTATAATTGTTGTTGGTACATTTATTGAGAAGGCTTAAGTTAATTTAAAAAAAAATACTTCTAAACGCGTTAACCTCCTAAGGTCCCATACAAGACAATACTCTAAAATATGCCAGTGAAATTTTAAGTTATAATGTAGGAAAAGATTTATTTTGTTTCAAAATTGAACGAAACAAAAAAAATTGCATTTCTGTTCCAATTACAAATTATTTAAATTTCATCAAACTTAATAAGTTCCTACTATAGGCAGGAACTTATTAAGTTTGATGTGAGCCTTGCGAGGTTAAAATTAATTCATTATAATATTAAACACTACTTTATTTACAATAACAATATACATAATGGATATATACACATGATTACTATAACTAGCTTATATCTAAAATAGGCCCTTGAGGCATTGTACCAAGGATGCTGGCGGCATTTTCTCAAACACTACTTAAATTAACTTATGAGACATGTTTGGCTAATATGCATACATAAAGTGAGTCACGGCTCCACAGTTGCCAATTAATAATAAATAGACCAATGAATTCAATAGATGTTTCTAAATGTAAACATTACATGTAACAAATGGCCTGACCCTTGGGCATTGAATAAACCGAATGACCTGTATAAATACTTTCATATTCACATGACAAAACTACTTAAGAATTATATAAAAATCCGGATTTGTTAATGGATGCTTTTTAGGGTTCCGTACCCAAAGGGTCAAACGGGACCCTATTACTGAGACTCCGCTGTCCGTCCGTCCGTCCGTCCGTCTGCCAACAGGCTGTATCTCATGAACCGTGATAGTTAGCCAGTTGAAATTTCTACAGAAAAACAGAATAAAATAAATGTGTCTTTCCAATCTCGAGGTTCTCATCCAATCACCGAAGTTAAGTAACGTCGGGCGGGGTCAGTACTTGGATGGGTGACCGTTTTTATAGATAATGGTACGGAACCCTTCCTGTGCGAGTCCGACTCGCACTTGGTTGGTTTTTTGTATAAACAACGCGTATTGGTCTACGCTTATTTTTAATTAAAAAAATCTTACACGCATTTGTGATTGATTACTGTTATAGCATTAATTATCAAAAAAATAGGAGAGAGGATAAAACCTTATGGTCCTGGTAAAATGTTTTTTTTTTTTTTGTCAACCACTTATAGTGAGATTTTTATTAAATGTTCGAATATTACCTAAATATTCTTCCTACCATTCAGACAACTTAAAAATTCTCACTGCAAACAGCGATGCAAAAGAAACATAAACATAAATAGTATGAAGAAGAGAAAGATTTCTCGATTTATTATTGCTGCACGGATTAATCCAATCCAAATGAACAGTTAGTAAATTAAAAAATTACGAGGGTCATGCCAAAAGAAGTTAGATACTCTATGGTCATTTGATCGATACTGGCCAGTTATACACCATTGTAAAGGTAGGTTATTTGCTAATAAATTCAAATATGGAACACTCGGAAAATGTTAGGATTCCTTTTTTAATTATTTTTTTTCTGGGTAATTTTGGAGGGAAATTTTCGCAACAATGGAGCTCACTCGACGTGATTTTCGTGTTATGATTTATTATGATTTTAAAAAAGGTTTAAAACCTCAAGAGTGTTTTGAACTTTTAGTTTCAACTTTTGGCGAGTCTGCTTGTTCACGTGCAACTGTTTTTAATTGGTTTGCTGAATTTAAAAGGGGACGAGAGACCTTTGAAGATGAGGCGAAGACCGGACGGCCGCCAACCGCAGTCACTCAAGAAAACGTACAGGCTGTGGAAAAAAATGTTCGTGCGAACCGACGAATTACATATGCAGAGCTCGAGCGTGAGCTGGGTATTGGATCAGCAGCATTGCAAACTATAATTCATTATCATCTGGCCCTTCATAAGCGTTGTTCAAGATGGGTGCCGCACAAACTCACCGATTTGCAAAAAGACCGCCGCGTAGATTGGTGCAAATTTATGATAGATAAATTCGACGCTGGCGAGAAAAAAAATGTATATGATATACTTACAGGTGACGAAACATGGCTATATAACTACGACCCCGAAACAAAGCGGCAGTCCACAGTATGGTGTTTTGAAGATGAGCCGACGCCAACAAAATGTCGCCGAACCCGAAGTACACAAAAACAAATGATTGCCTCATTTTTCTGCAAGACGGGACATATTGCTACGATAGTGCTAGAAGATCAAAGGACAGTCAACTCTGAATGGTATGTGACAGTTTGTGCCCCCAGAGTACTGTCAGCTTGGTGTGACAAGCGGCCGAAATCGGGAACTCAGCACCTGCTCTGGCACCATGACAACGCTGCCCCTCACACTTCTGCTAGAACACTTGACTATTTCAGCTCAAAAAACGTGACTATCTTGCCCCACCCGCCATATTCCCCCGACCTAGCCCCTTGCGATTTTTACTTATTTCCCAAAATTAAAGAAAAATTAAAAGGAAGGCGATTTGAGAACAAAGAAGATGCCCTGGCTGCGTATAATTATGAAATTTCTGAGGTATCTAAAGAAGAGTGGTCATCGGTATTTTCTAAGTGGTTTAGACGGATGGAAAAGTGTATACGTGTTCACGGTGACTACTTCGAAAAAATAGATAGCTGTAATAAAGAATAAAGTCGGTAACTTTTGAGTATCTAATTTCTTTTGGCATGACCCTCGTATGTAAAACGTAAGCTTATCTCTAAAGCCTATTATAGCACACAAGACTACATGAATGATGAAACACCGTGGGATTAAGTGTGATTGTAAAGAATGAATTATTTATTGTTATGTTATTAATGATGAAATTGATAATTCAATGTATATATATACCGTATTTTTTGACATTTAGATTTTATTCTAGAAAAGTTCTAGACTAGTATTTTTATACAATTTTGATGTATGACGATCTTTTTGTGAAATTCTTATTATTAAGTTTACCATATCTATAATAGTTCAATGTTTTTTTTAGAACAATAATAACTGCATCAATAAATTGCTCTGATATTTAGATTAAGATGATATTTGTAAAATTTGACGATTTAAAAGTGCTTGTTGCTAGGCCTATTTGAATAAAGAATATTTTGACTTGACTTGACTTGACAGTGAGGGAAAAGATATTGTAAATTTATATTTAGGAACCAGGAGTTTAACTTTTCCGTTCAATTAGAAAAATGTGTATTGCATATTTGCTATAAATTATTAGTATAACCAATTTTTATAATATACTTACTTTGGGGTCAAGTTACAATACAACGGGTAATTTGTGGGTAAGCCTGCAGCTTTAATAACAGGAATAAATAAGTAACAATTATTCAATACACTTTATAATTCAATGAAAAGCATGGGCATATTGTTATGTACATTGTAACATTCATCATTTAGATTGTTATGTTGCGATATCGGTTCGTGACCAATAAAGCAATTATTAGTATAATAAGTTAACACAATATCTGCTTCTTTCGTCAGACACCAACCCAATAATCGCCTATAATTATTTCTAGGTAATATGCACTAATTCTTTAAAAAATAATATCTCTAATTTAAAGTAAACAATAAAGGTCGTTGACTGTGCAACAATCTATATTTATATGAAACTTGTCACAAGTATCTGTCGCATAATGAGATATAATAAAATCAAGATAAAACTTAATTTACTCTTATATCCTTTGATAAAATAAAACGGTGACACTTCAGCTCCATGCAGGAATTTCCAGCTTATAACATGCACAATGACGTAAATATATCGTAAAAATAACATATTTGTAGTTCATGTAACGTATTTTATATAACGTGCGTGTTCTGAGAGATAAGATAATAGGAAAACCTAGACAATATTACATCATGACTTGTGGGCGTTAGTGTTACAGGAAATTAGGTAGATAAAATACTCTTGTACACCTCAATAAAAAATAAACAACTACTGAAAAGTTGAGGAAAACAACATATCTTACAATAGTGATTTCTTCCGGGTAACCTTTGGGTTACAGAATAAAATCGTGTGTCAATTTGTATATTACTCGTTTATAGTAAATGCATACTACATACATAACTTTTTAGAGGTCTACAATTATTATAAATAGCCAAATAAACAACTTAGCAAGCTGCGATTACTTTTTAACATTTTAAGCATTCGCGAAATGTCAAGACAAAAACAAACAAACCGACGGATTGCTGAGGCTTAGTTGTATGGTCCTGTCGGTTACCTTTCAGGTGTGAGCTTCGAAATGGCATGGAGAAATTATGTATGAATTCATTGATAAAGTCGCCATACACTTTACGGCTAATGGTACTTTCATAATAATAGACAAGGACCTTTTCTAGTTAGGATATATCAATATCGCATGCCTTCAGACTACAAGTAGGTCAATGCATGTGCATCCGCTTTGTCTCCACGGCCTTTTATACCGAGTTAAATCATCGCGGTACCAAGTATAAACCGAAAAGTCTGTGGATAGCACAATGCGAGCACAATACAAATACATACTAATATTGCTGCACAAGATTCCTAACGCATGCTGTGTAGAACACTCAGGACTCTCAGGAAATCAGATTTCTGATAGTTGGCAAGGGATCTAAAGGTCACGGTTACACTGGTCTTTCTGAACTCGTCAAGGGTGTAGAACATGCCCAAGCGGCGTCTAGACGGCCTCATTACTAACCCCCCTCCACTACCCCCTATCTACCTCATTCGCAAAATATTTCTCTTTAAATCCTACTCTAGTATAATTTGACCTCCAGAGCAATAACAATTAAGCGTATTCAGATATCTTATTTAGACTGGAGCAAATAAAATGAAGCGAACTTTCGAACGTGTCTTATATAAATATTACGTTAATCGAGTTTCATACGTTCGTAATTAAGTCTGACACTGACTATACTAATGTGTAGTTTAGTTACGTGACCATATTTTATCTAAGCTTTTAAGACTGAAAGGTAAAAAAGACTTCCCAATCGAAAAAAAATATACTATTTAGTTGCTACACATGTCCAATTTTAGACACCGCTGCTAAAATAAATATTATAGTTTGACAAACGTGTTATTAAAGTAGAAAGTTAAGCGGTAGATCATATTTGTAGGAAAGGATATATAAAGGAGAGCCTTCACAATAAAGCAGACCAATTGGGGCCGAAGGCCACATAATATATAAATAAATATTTACAAATATATAGAAAACACCAATGACTCAGGATTCATGCTCGTTACGCAAATTAATGCCCTTACCAGGATTTGAACCCGGGACCATCGGCCTCATAGGCAGGGTCACTACATCACTACCCACTAGGCCAGACAGGTCGTGAAGGTCATCACATTGTTACTTAGACTACACAAAGTTATATTTACTAAAGGAGGTCAGATCAACCTTGCTTAATACTTGGTACACTACAGACAGGCATCCTACTCGTATACGTGAAACCTGAAGGAATATCTTCCTTGCGACTTTCAAGATTGTTGCTTAACAAAGACGGTACTTCCTGATATTCAGATGCAATATAGGTATTATTAATTGAAGGACCTTCTGTATCTATATTTAAGTTCATAATAGGGCAAGGTTGAATATATTAGGAAGGACATTCGAAGTTTTAAAATCTGTACCTAATAAGTTATTTCTACTTTCATTTGATTCAGACCAAGACTGTGATATATTTATTGAGAATTGCACATGGGTTGCTATCACATCAGGTGAAAGGAGAAAGGGTGAAAATATCTTTACAATGTTTACGGAATAGCTTTCTTTGTCGTGCCTATGCAAAATACTCGGAAAATGATAGCAAAATGAGACTCAGGTCACAATAATGTTTTGAATTATTAAATGTTGTTATTATTCAGAAATGCATGCATATTTATAGAACATTCTTAAACAAATTGACCCCCACGATAAGGTCAATAATGTTTACCACACATGTAATCTGTTGTGACATTTAATTTATTTCATTTATATTGTTTTACCTTATTTTTTATTTTATTTTCTTGTTTTCTTAGAGTGTAAGTAATTATATAAATATTAATCCATAAAAAATCCATGACTCTGGAACAAATATCCGTGCTCATTAGAACCCAGGACCATCGGCTTCATAGGCAGGGTCACTACCTACAGCATGTCAAAAAGTTATACGTCGTCGTCAGGCGTTGGTTGCAAATCCAATATTTACTTATTACCAGACAGATATAAATATACAATCAATCCATCATCGTCACTCTTCTTCGCTTTTCTTTAGTGGAAGCTTGCCCTAAGTCTCGCTTAGTTAAAAGATTCCACACGATTTTTTTACATTTACAAAATCTGATCAAGTGTTACAAACAACACACTTATTCGATTAACCCAAATTCAGAGATCGCACCCCCAGTGCGCCCTACCTGAAAAGTCGAAGGGAGTCACCTAGGGCGTCCTCTCGCCGCGTCGTGGCTCGTGGGGTCACCGGCCTAACGTTTGAGCGAGCGTCTAGCAGGGACTGCTAAAATATAGACTGTACAATCCGCGTAAGGTCAATACGGTTAAGCGTGGCTGGCTACATTGGGGCCTGTTTACACATTAATTAATGTTTATTGCGAGTTCATACATTTACCACTAATAAACTAGATGCGAGTTGCAAATGTATGAACTCGCAATAAACTAATCAATGTGTAAACAGGCGTCAATGTGAAGGCCAGCGACACAACTATCCGTATTGATCTTACCTAATTTCTGTTATAATTTTATGCTAGTATATAATACCTTAATTTATAGCTCGGTTAGCGAGTTTAAAGCTTTACAAGCTTTTATTTAGTTTCACCTATGCCGTTGTCTGTCGGTCTGTAATCAAATCTTGCAAGTTAAATTTGATCCACTTCCCGGTTTCCGATTGAGCTGAAAATTTGCATACTTACATATGTAAGTCACAATGCAATATTGTGGTATCATCGAGTTGATCTGATGATGGAGACAAGAGGTGGATATAGGAAGTCTGTGATAAAACAACGCAACCTAATTGTGTTTGGGGATTTTAGAATTGGCTCGATGAGTATTAGTTGCCTGTGGAAAGAAAAGTACAGTCAGCGATAAAAGCTTGTTCCAATAATGAAATTTTTGCCAAAAACTTATTTTAACTGATTACGTTATGCATTATTAATAATCGATTATTATGGACGGGGATGTTTGATAAAATAACGTCCTGCAATATTACTCTAACTCACCAATGCGGATGATAAGATAAATAATAAATGATTTTGAGATCCACTATTGACTGAAAAAAAAAATATCCTGGTGGGAACTCCATCTTTTTACTTACTCCTTCTTTCTCTGCCCCTTCTTTTCTTTCACTCTTTTTAACGCTTTTTATTTACTGTTAAAGCACTTTAAAAAGGTATAACTAAAACTGAAATCTCCCTCTTGTCACACCATCTACAACAATAACGAGAAACTTACCTCTGTGGAGCCTGGCAGTCTTTATTTATAAGTATCTGCGTCTAGTGACAAATCGTTACTCGGGAACAAGAGTTATCGTGCTGATGAATTTTTGTTTGCAAATGCTCGGGTTCATTGAACTCTCGTCATCGCTGACCTTTACTTACGTCCGGTACTTGTAAGAGAAAACCTACATTGCCGATTCTAATTTAATTCAGTTCCACCAATTCCAATGAACTTGAAACTAAAATTCAAAACCATTTGTAGACGCACCATTTTAGTGTCTGTATGTTATTAAAATAAACACATTGTTCTCGAAACACCTGTCTGTATAATGGTTTTGATATTTATCGTCTCGCGAATGTGAGGACAATCCTCCTTGAAGTACGTCCTCTCGGCGCCACGGGTTTGCCCCAGAATCGCACAGGGCGTTGACTCGGCCGTGTCGGCCCACAATCATTCGGACATCTGGTAAAAACCTCACTATCGTTGTCCTTCACAAACAAACTGACAACATCGATAGTGGGAACGAGACAGGTTCAAACGATTCGATTGTTTTTACACAATGATCTGGATGGTTCGGTTAAGGATTTATGAAGGCAGGAGATGCGTGTTACACTTTTAAGTATTCCAATGCTCATTCTATAGCGTTAATAGTGATTTATGTGAGTTATATAGAGAGATCGTAAACCCAATGGTTGCACTTCAAAAGATTAGAGAATTTAAGATGTGTCAAGGTTACCAGACTGGCTTTGTTTACTAGACGGTGCTTGAAACGTTTTCAGCCGTTTGTTTGAATTGCCCTAATGACAGATCCTGATATATTGTACCAATGTGGCTTTTTTTTCGCTGTAGGAAATTAATTATGTCATAGGTAGAAGCAATTTTTTTGTTATCATTACCAAGTCATCATAAATGATGTGTAGATTATGTTAAAAGCTTTACGATTATGATTTCTTTATCGCCCTTTACTAAGTTAAATTTGGACCTTAACTATTATTTATAATATCACATTGCCAGCAGCTTATTGTTGATTAATACCAGGGTTGTGTGCGAACAATTCTTGTTAAGACCCCTCTGTGCTTAGACGGCAGGTGCGCAATTACCCCTACGTAGGTACAACTGCACCGTTGCCCGGAGGTTTAATTCCGATATTACTTTTATTACCATAACATAACTTTTCATTAAGCTTGTGAAGACGGGTTAGCGTCGTGACCAAACATAGACATCATTTGCGTATCTCTCCGATGATACAGAGATGAATCACTTGGAATAAATGAGTGCGCTTACAGAGCTGCCGTGAACCGTTAGGTGTCAATATAAATAATGCAATTTATGATTGTGACTCATTCCCATGAGTACGAGATCGCATTTTGCTGTTTAATTGTGTTTTTTGCTCGGTGTATGTGCGTAATGCTTTGCATATCTTTTGTTATTCTACATACAGTTATCTTTATTATGGAATGTGGCTCATCACACATACTTGGGCTAATAAGGCTATGTGGTGCCGTAACGAACAATAATGCAAAAAAAATAGACAAATATAAAATACTGCTCCTAGAGGTGTAAAAGGCTATGTACAATCGATGTGTAAATTGTGCGAGAGAAGGACTCTATATTTTATCCCTTAGACAAGCTTACTAACTAATCCTTTTATAATTGTTTCAATTTGTCTTGCGTCTATTTTGTGATTTTGTTTTGTTTATTTTAATATGACCCAATTTAAAGCAGTATATCCCCGTCCATCGCGACATTGAGCAGTCTCATTTAGGACGCGACCTCGCTCCGAGAAGGACGCGATGCAATTTCCTACCTCTGACAAATTGTGTTTGGAGAAGCTACATGCTCTCGATGTGTCCCGGTGGGGCATACTTTTATTGTTTAAAAGTGAAGTTGGAAGGAATTTGTCATATCTCTCAGTTCAGGTTCTATGTCATATTGTTTTTAGTGTCAACTCGATATCTTCACGCACTCTTGAGAAGGGACTGACTAACGGACAAAGAAGGGTTCCTATAAAGGTTCCTTTTTCCATAGAGGCTTGGAACTATAAAAAGGAGATTTTTACACCCGTCTTTGTTTCTTTTTCGTCTGCCATATTTTTTTAATTAAAGGACGACTTGGAAAATTTACCGTCTCGAGCGAGACTGAACTCGCGACTCTGGGATACCTACCAATAAGTTCAACCAACTGGACTCGTACCGTAAAACCACCCAACTAATATTTATAACATATAGCCCAGGGGCCGATTTTTCGAAAGGTATTAGACTAATACTATTAGCCCACGAACTGTCAAGTCGTATGGGTTACCATGGCAATACACTAATAATATTATACTAATAACGTTCGAGAAATGGGCCCCAGTACTACAACTATGGTCCACAAGTTCAATCCGTAATTAAGTAGGTATCAATACCAATTTTCAATTTGAGCTGTAAAATTAGAGCTGAGAGAGAGCAAAGTTAGTGCTGCAAAATTTAAATAATAGTCACACCTGAACGCAGATATTCGAGTTAATTTTTGACCCTTGTTGGGAGCTTTTGGATTATAGCTGGGTTTATATTAGCTAGTCCGTAATCTTGGCGAATATTTTTATCATATCTTTCATTTTGACACACCTATTGGTGTTTAATTTTTTTAACGTATGTTATTCTGTTATACTCAGGTAACGGGCAACAAGGATCGCCAAAGCCAGCAGATCCAGACGAAGCTCGGCGACTACCAAATTGCGCAGGCGTTGATCGACGATCCTAGCAAATCGATCGGCATCTGCGCAGAGCCACCTAGCCCGGCGCCATGTGAGTACTTAATGTAGTATTCATAAGGATTAATTTAGTTTGCTAACAAATTATTCAGGTTGACAAAGCGTATAGGTATTTAAAATCACGTCCTAAATGAGATTACAGACAACGTCAAAGAAAAGATAAGTGAGATGAGTTTAGACTTAAATTATTAGTAAATTAGTTTAGTCTGGCAGATAGCTAGAGTGACAATATGTGAAAGTGTTACCGTAAAATTCAAATTTCAATGAAAATAAGATTTTTATAATAATACTTCAAACGTTCTGTCATAGTCGGTACAGAATGAGCTTAGACGTACTGTAATGTCTGTTTTATATTATCTACGAAGTAACTGTCTATAGGAAAATATATATAAAATTATATGTAACGCTCATTTGTTGCATAGAAAATGTATATCGTAGTATTTTATAGTTAGAAAAAAAAGACAGATAATTCACAATTCAAACGTCTACGTATTGACACCTAATTTGTATCTATGGATATGGATAGTCACCCTAATATACATAACTACTTCATATTAAGCCGCTTTATATTATCTTTAGTAGAGTCTAGTGCAGATCATTTTGAGCAGTTTATTCGTATAGATACTTCTGCTGCTGACCGTACATTGCCAGCCATTATTATTGGAAGTCAAGTTTCGCATATTTCGCCGCTGACAAACAATTTAACGTTGCGAAATGTCTGTGACATTGAAACAAAAGCAGGCTGGTACTGATAATATCAAGCGCCATAAATAGTGTGTAACTTGCAAGTTGTTACCAAGTCGGCGTTGGTTGTTAAAATATGTAGACTCGAGTTGTAGGCCCGAGAATATTAGGGACTCGGTCCCATTTTGTTTATGGTTCTTTGCAGTTTCTCTGGGGAAGTCTAGTTCTTGATGTTTATGTTGATGACTGTGATGCTAAATCTCTTACTTTAGTAATTCAGAACGTACTCGTATACTCTCGGAGGTTTTTAGGTTCTAAGAAGTTTTAATAAATGATAAAGGTTTAAGAAAAACTACGAAGTCAGGTGGAGTAGGAATTTTAACAGTACGATGATAAATGTCCGCTATAGCAGAATTAGAGTACGGTTCAGATTTAACAACTTGTTATTGTTTTGATACGACCCGGACAATCGTCTTAATGATTGGCGTGCATCTCACTGCATACACTAATCAGCGTGAGCAATCTTCAATATTGCATCAAAATCGTAACGTCCGGAACAAGTTTTTAATCGGGCTCATGGTTAGATTTTTTTTTTTTAGATATAACAGTACTATTTTAATTATCAACTATACATTTAAATAAAAACAAACTTAGAATAAAAAGTAACCTAAAATTAAAACTACCTAAAAAACTAAAATTAAAACCTAAAAAATGGTTAGATTATATTCTATAAGTAACCCACATTCGATTTGTTCATCAATGTATCCAGAGATCTCCTCAGTACGCCGTTTGATCACAACGGACATACCGCTCAAAGGGTTCAAAGATACACAGCCCGTTCAAGCAGAAATTCGATTTAATTTCCTTGTGGCGCTGACTCTATTGCATGTTAGTTCCAATTCCATGGCTCTTATGTAAGCCACTGGAACCAGTAATCGGAATACGTATTATACTATCTATGATCCTATTTTGGGATCATAGACACTGACTGAATAAGACTTTTTCTAATTGCATATTTATTATAATGTCTTTAATTTTCAATTTTGTTATTTTTTGCATGGTTAGATTTGATATTATTTTTGCACACTTGCTTGCTATAATATAGATTTCTGCAGGTTATTAAGGTAGATGCCATACGCGTTCCCGACAATGTAGACCTTCGTGTAATGCCCCTACCATAATATAACCGAATCGTGAAATAGATTTCAGTAAAGAAACATAATGTCCGACGAATTTCCACGTCTCTTCCTGGTGGGCTATTGAAATTACTTATACGTATTATGTCTAGGATCCTAGTAAGATGATAAAATTATTTTCTTACATTTAACCGCACCCGTTGGCTAACTAGAATATGTGCCTATGTATATATGTGTGCAATGAAAAGTCGAAGGCACAAGGCGCCTATTCAATAATAGTTGGTCAGACCTATAAAAAAATGCACTCAATGGACCACTCCACGAATGTACAAGAAGGGATACAGTACGGGAAGAATAGCGACGGATTGTGAAGCTTGCCACCAGCCCTGATATGACGCCCACGACCATTCTGACAAGAATGTGACGACAAAGAACAAGAGATGTTACTGTCTAGGATTCTACATTATTATTCTAAAATTCTTTTACAATACGTGTTCGCCAGTGAACTTTTCTTCAGTAAAGAAACTTCACGTCAGACGATTCTTCCACCAATCCCCATCCCGGTGGCTAATTTCAGAATCGCATTATCATAACAAAAGTATAAGTCATTTGATACCCGGCGCTCTGTTCCACTTTGCGGAATCTCCAATTTTTCAGGTAAAGCCGAAGGAGATATCCAATATTTTTTCGGCTCAGCCCTTGTATTTGCATAATAGCTTATTTAGGTCAATTTGTATACCTGTCCACATTCGTGCATGCACAATAGGTTTGTTTGGGTTGCTTCAAGTAGTTCGGCCTTTATGAAATCCTGCCATGAAATTTGATTGAGAAACTTTGGTAATGCGCCTGCTTTTTATGATAGTGCCGCGTAACCGTTAAAGAACGCATATTTATGTATCCATTGCGCTATTTTCTATAGCTGTTATTGCGTTCGGTATGTCTTATTGATATTATAAGATATAAATGTATACTAATTGCGCGATAACATAATAAAAATCCTTCACAACCAAATCTGCATAGATTTGTAATCGGATTAGTAACTTATTATTTATTAGTGTAAAATCGCATATATTCACGGATTGAAAGATCTTCAGGTTGCACAACCCCAACTGCGGTTTAGCCTGCGCGGTAATAATAACTCGTAAAATATTGTAATATGCTCGGCAGTCGGGGTTTGCGTGGAGCGGCGTGATAGATAATAAATGATTCAGTGCGTCCCCCGACCAAGGGTGTGATTCCCAGCGGTTTAATAGCGCATCGCTGCAGACAAACCATTCTAAGTCTGATCTCCGGTTTTGTCCATATGAGAATATCGCGAGGAAACCTGACTAATCCCGGTAAAGTCTAGAAGAACCTCCCAGCACAAAGTCCTTTGTTCGCATAAAATATGGTACAATAGGTGGTAAGTAAAAATTCCAGTACAAAAACATATTTTGCTATGCAATAGCATGCAACAAAATGGGTTGGGAGGTCAAATGTCATGTAAGTCACATTCGTTAAAAGTAGTATGTGTCAATTCTTACCAATCTGACCAGGCTTTGCAAGCTGTGCTAATGTTAAGAGGATGATTGTGATTGCATAATAGCATACCTACCATACCTAGAAATGGGGTAATTTTTTTGCTAAGCACAGACGGAGGCTGTTTGATACCTAACCTACAATATTTATATTAAAAAGAATAAATTCAATTACAAAAAAGAATGGGTCTGGCTATCCGGTTTTGAGATTTGATTTTTTTTATGGTCACATATCGGGTCAACTTAAGATTTAAGTTATTATTCTCATAGCACTGTGAATAGTCCCCGTCGTCGGTCGGGTCGGGCGACAGTATGACGACACGTCGCGGTGACGAAATGTCGGACGCATCATTAACTGCCTTTTGTTACGTGTCCTTCGCGTCTAATCGTCTTACGAGAGCGATCAAAGTCTTTGACGCTTTCTTTGGCCTACTGTTAATTCTGTGTCAAGAGTTGAATGGATTAGGTACCCGGGTGTGACAATGTATGTCAGATAGATAGTACTATTGGACACTGTGGTATATTTTGTGTTGATTCTATTTGCCTCTCAGCTTGCATAAGTATGTTATTCTTGTATATAAATGACATATTTTATAGTATTTTTCGAAATGTGTACGCTGACAGGTGTCAATACTGTCAATGCAACAAAGTTTTTCGAGATTTCGCGTTTTTAGTTTATAAATTACATGGAGATGTCACTCTACCTATCGAGTTTGAAAAAATACTATAAGTGTCAATATTTGTTACAATTTCATTGAGTTAGTCAGTTTGGGACTGTCTGGCTGTTGAAAGGTTAAAAACATCGTAAATTTTGTAGAGTATTTATTACATCATAGTTATGGTAAACAGGTTATGATGCCGAATTCTAGTCGAAATGATAAATGAAAGATTACGCTGCAATAAAAATATTACGATGTTTAAAGGTGTCGCAACGTTTATAGACTCGTAAATATACAATGTTAATATCATTTGGAATACTTATATATCTTAAAAATACCACTCCTAATTTTTTACGGCATACTACGGCTGCACATTTTAGTTTAATTTTGATTTATATTAAATATTCGGCACCTTTGAAAGAAAACTATTTCTAGTATCATAATTTGTTATTATGAATTAATCCGCAGCCAAAATGAACAGGCTTAAGATATTAATTAATGTTATTTGAGCTCAAATTAGAAACTTAATTTAGAGATAAGTTAGAAAAATGTTTTAATAAATTAAACAATGGTTTTAGTAGGTCTACTAAGACGCCTAGAAGAAAAATTCCATGATCCAGCATAGAACTCGAATAATACAGCGCCGATCAAGCTACCCCAGCAAATTAATCTGAAAGCAACGGCTCCCTCAAGAACAGACGTAAAACTCACCCCCATAAACCCGCCGTAATAACCCGGGCAAAATAATACCACGACACCCATACATCTGCACACTTTACTACCTTGTCGGTTAACATCTTAAATGAGTCATCATACAAAATTACCAAAGGAGTTACAGCGACTAGGCACTTTAAATTTAACGATCATTCAGCCACTAGAGTAGACTTAATTAAGATGGTTGAAGTAACTTAGCCTTGATACATATTATATATGCGAGAAGCGTCCGGCTAGTATTTACACTACGTTTTAGAGAAAGCACTAAAATGTTTATTCGCAGGCGGTCATTCGACTGTAGCTTTTAATTTAACTACGTAAGCTCTTATTAAGCGGGTATAGTGGTCCTTATAATATAAAATACTCTCTCATGTTTGAATAAACAAAAAACTGGTTAATAATACTAACGTTGAGTTTTATATTTTTATTTGTTAATCTAATATATGGAAGATGTTGATGTTAACTTTAGCCAGTCTTTTCCGAGACCACGGGGACAACGCCGTTCTCGAAACGTCGGAAGTAAATTTAAAACTCAGTACGCGAATAAGCCACGTTTCTATAATTTAACATTGTCTAAAAACGTGAAAGTTTAAATCAGTGTTAATCTAACATTTATAAACGAAGGCAAGTTTATATTGAAAGATGCCTTAAACCGGTGACCTTCACCGTTTATTAATCCTCTTTAGTAATATTGCTTCAGCCGTCTAGCTTATTAAAACGAGATTTCAATATGTCTGTGCATGAGTGGCAAATCTATCGAGAGTATCGAGCTGTATGTGACCGAATGCCTAACATCGTGTATAATGGAAATGTATCAATTACGTTACATGTAGACGTGAGCAAATAAGAATAAATTTCGATGTATGGATTAATATTATCGAGAAGTTGAATAATCAGGAAGGTACCTACTGTACTAACGTACCGTTGGCTATATTTAGATATTTTTCACCCGTGACGTAGTCCATTTTGATCACTCTATTTGCAGTCTTCATCTTCCCTTCTCAGAATCTCAGGAGATAATTTACGAGTAAAACCAATCTGTGCGCTAAACTAACATATCTTTTCCGCAGTGTTTTTTTAATTATAGGATTGCAAAGTATCGATTTTCGGTGAAGAAAAACATCGTGAGTAAACCGGACCCGGACAAATCCCAATAGGGTCTAGTTTACCCTCTGGGTTGGAAAGTCAGATGGCAGTCGCGTTCGTAAAAACTAGAGCCTACGCCAATTCTAGGGATTAGTTGTCAAGCGGACCCCAGGCTCCCATGAGCCGTGGCAAAAATGCCGGGACAACGTGACGAAGAAGAAGATACTTATTGCAAAGTTAATTAATTTATAGAGGGCCAACCAATTTTCATGAAAGGTTATTTCAGGGCTTGTAGACGCTTCATAATTTTCAGTGTCGGAAAATACGTAGGTGTCAACCCTTTTACGCCTACAACTACACCATTTGGATGATATTTAGCTTACATATCGTTTGACTCCTTGATTTAGTCGGTTATATAACGCCCACAGTCTGTGTAGGTATTATATATCCGCTTTTTTGTAAAAATCATACTCGCCTTAAATATCGTGGAGAAAAGAAAATCTATCTGTACTATCTGTATCATATTCGAGTAAGAAATGTCACGTCCTTGACCCAAATTTCTCACATTACAGTACCGCCAATAACATAACTCTTTCGTATAGTCTCTAAAGACCTTGTGTTTTACTTCCTGAATTATTTACATACATATACAATACCAGGTGTGTATGTGACGTCCATTTTGCTGTTCGTTATTGGACAATATAGCGGCGGCTAGACGCAGACATATCATTTTATTGGACAGTTGTTTATAGATGAAATATTCACTATTATGGGATATTTTACTTCAAACCTCACTAGATCTCTTCATTTATTAAAGCAAAATGTTAAATAACCAACATTACAATTTTTATGCTAATGTCAATTCTACATAAAACACAAGAAAGATTAATTAGAAGGTATAAATGGCTATATAATTGTTTGTGACCATATTATATATTTTAATAAAGCAGATTCACATCGAGTCTGAACGAGCGACCTAGTTCACCAGAACCGGTCTTGTAGCCAGTGTAAACAGCATAAGTAATTCAAGAAGCTTCAGGTTGCTTGGGCGGGCCAACATTTCGGCATTGAGAGGGTTAAGGCTATTGTTGGACAAGTAATAGTTTTAAGTTCGATTTTCGGATGGTATAATTTGTTTACCAACATTGTTGTCCTGTGTATTGAATGTGAATTGCAACAACTGTAATCGATGGACTGACATAACTCGGCAGATAATTATTAGGAGAGAAACTTCCCGTAGAACAAAAATAGTAATTATTACAGACACATTAGTACAACCAATTATTTATACAATTATTCTCATCGGTAGGATTTATATTGAACCGTCTACCACTTTTAATTTAAAATAATTAGAATAAATGGATTAGATATGTCAGTGTCAAAAGTGACGTTTCGTCAAACAAAAGCGTCACTTTTGTAATCCATATCGTATCTTTAGTAAATGTTTGACGTAGCTCAAAGTTCGAATCGGGCCGTAACTCTTTTTAACTCTTTTGTTTAATTACAGTTTTTTCGAATTCATTATAGACTGACTAAATGATAATAAACTCTACAGGTTTTACATTGAAAAAAAAAAAACAAAGAAAAAACGGACAAATGAAAAACAAACATAAAAATTTCTGCCGGGCATTTAGCTCGGCGCCCTCCGCCGTACGTGGAATATTGAGGAAAGAGACGACTGTCATGCACTTTTGTTCGGAATAGTTTCAGTTTTGCGTTTTGTCTTGTCAAGAGGTTAACGAATTTTCATTCGTTTCTAGCTAACTGAAAATCTGAATCCACCCCAACCAATGTGAATATTTGCGATAGTATTTTTGTTAAGAAACTAGAATTTTGGTACCTCATCAGGCAAAGGCCAATTTGCTAATATTCTGGCTTCATAATACAAGTATTCCATGCTGCTAGCCTCTAAAAATAGTCATGCCAAATTTTGGCCTTCCTCGGCAACCATTTTTTTTTTAATACTACGTCGGTGGCAAACAAGCATACAGCACGCCTGATGGTAAGCAGTCTCCAGAGGAGTTCCATGCGCGTTGCCGACCCTAAACCCGCCCCCCTCGTTGAGCTCTGGCAACCTTACTCACCATACGCAACACAGTAGGGTCTAGTGTTATTTGACTGCTGTTTTCTGTAAGGTGGAGGTATTTCCCCAGTTGGGCTCTGCTCTAGATGACAAAATGACATCCGCTGTGCTGTGCCCTACCACACAAAGCGAGATGACATTCACAATATACCTCTCTTTTGGACGTAGTTTAAGGACCCGGGCACGTCCCAAACCATGCCAGTTAACGAACGGAACCTTAGAAATATTTATATTACGCGTGCTAACATAATTTTCAAAGGCTGCGTTTGATAAATGACTCAAATGTCCGTACTCGCGTGACGAATCCGTCGCCGGTCAGTAGATAAAATACAGCCACTAACTATTCATCACCCATATGTCACAACCACAGAACACATGCCCTATAGATTGAGCATACTAAAGGGTATCGGACAATTTGTTTGTTGACCCACTTTGAAACCTTTTCACATTTAATGTGTCATTGGTATTGCATTGCTTTAAAAAGTATAATTAATATAACACTTACTGTAAAAACTTTCTATGGTGGGTCACAAATTTGTTGGTTCGATTGTACGAGTAAGTAGGTACATACAGTAAACAGTGTGCGATCTCTCCATTTGTGTTGCGGTCCACTTTTCGCAAGTTCAAATAATCAATAAAATTGGATTCCCAAGATTATAATCGCTTACCGACAAATGCCATTTGAAAATTAAAAATGTATCGGGATCCTGCGACGGTAGGTCACATGATCATTTCTATACATTATTGGAGCATCCGATGAATTGTCTACCGTTGTCACATGTGTTGTTGAAGGTATAGGAGTTTTTTTGTCACAATGGTGTGAAAAATATTTTACAGTACATATGGTGCAACTTTTCCGCACGTGTGCGGGAATGAGCCATATGTAAGTACTGTAAAACATTGTACGATTCACGTGCGAATAGGTAATTCGACTCATGTCGATTTAAAACACTCCCTTCGGTCGTGTTGTAATTTATCACCGCTCGTTGCGAATTTAATATTTTCTGCACTTGTATCGTAAATAACTATAGTAAAATAATTACGAATACTACAATAGTAAAATATTATAATATACGAAAAAAAATTGTTGGTACGGGATAGCTTATTTCAATTTTCAATATCAATTTCGTTTTATTCAAGGACCAACTTAGATCATTTTTATGGAACTTACGTTTCCATTGGCATTTCCTATAAACGATTGTCACTTGCCCCCTCCCCCCTCCTCCCCAGAGATGGATATGGTAATTTATTAAATGTGTCGTCACTAACTTTATTAGAAGAAGTCTTTGTTTATGCTTCACAATAATCACAATACAGAGTCTATATTAGCTAGTCTACATTGTAAGGTATAACACATACTCAATAAAAGGTTAGGAAAGGGCGTAGTCACGATGACATTGATTTGCTTTTGCCATTGAACGGAGGGCTTTACGTGTCGTTGGGTGGACTGTAATGAGGCGTAGTCTTCGCCTTAGGATTTGTGGATGACTGGAAGTTACACAAAGCGATCGTTTCAACCTACCTATTAGTTCTATTGAAAATACAATCCCTCTGTGTATTTGTTTACTGAGGCAAATCATTTGTTTGAGAAAACAGAATATTTTGAGGGTTACTTTTATGTTTAAAATCAGTTTTATAATTAAATTAAGTGGAAAACTATTGAAGTTTCTAATCAAGTTAAAGAAATACATTGTTACGATCAATCAACCGGCAAAAATCTACACGATATCATCATGTCGAGTGAGTTTTCGAATAAATTTCCGTGAGGAACCCGTATAAAATATTTTGATATGGTCGTGATTCACGGGAATTTTATTAATTAAATTTTTTTTTTTTTAAATACTTATAAATTCAGCAAAATAGTTTATCTAAAAATGTGACCGCCACTATTGCTCGCGCTGTATTCGGTACGTAAACATCGATAACGAACAATGGCCCGGTTGAATAATTCAGAAGGAGCAATGCTAAAAGCTGCTAACTGCCAATTTGAAGCTATCGGCGCCGACGTGTTTTGACGTGGTGTCACAAAGAACGGTAGAAAATTTTAGCCTTTTAGCAGTCTCCGGGCGTTTTACGTTCTGAAATGTTATGTATGAATATCGGTATATCTATCTGTGTGATTTGTTTAAATTCTAAATGCAACATTTACATAGTCGCTTTACGATACAATAAATGACGTAGCGTACGCCAATAAATCATATTTATACACTAACTTTATTAAATATGCATATACAAAAGATGGAGGAACTGTCCGTGTGATGTTAAATAAATATCGTGACAGTTGAATAAGTTAATTTCTTTCCTTTTCAAGTTTTAAGTGCATTTTTGAAACGTACTGCAATGTCTGTATTCTTATTATTGATCATTTATATACAAGCATATTTTAGATCGTATCTCATAAAGACATAATTCTAAGTTGTATCATTTTGCCAACGGGCCATCAAAGTATCGAACCGTGACCAATTCGCCTTATCACGTGAGCGAGTGGTTTCGGCTCCGTCGCCACACGAGTGCTTATAGTGTGCACGCGAAAGTGCACCAGAAATATTATATTGACAGTTACCACACTTTAGCATCAGCTTGTGAATGGGAGTCGTTCGTCAATGTCAGATTGAAATATGTTCCGTACGAGACCCACCGCGACATCTTTGGGCGGAGCGATACAATTGCGTATGTCGCGTCACACATATCGCGGCCAATACGGAGCCCGATATACGTCTTCGTCACCCTACGTCACGACATATTGTCCCCTTCTACCCCAATTCCTTAAAACATGTACACGTAGATTAAGCATTTAGAATTACAAGAATAAGCACGTTAAATTTCGGATTTTTTATTTCGCCATCCAAGAAAGTCGAATTTCTCCAGCAAGCTACGCCTGATCACGAACATATTGGTCCTTCGAGCCGGATATATCAACGACTTCTTCGCCAATCGCCGAGTACGAGTTGAGAGGTTATTGAGAAGCAGCACCTTTGGAAGAGAAATCGCACATCGACATTTCTTCTTGGACGGAAGGCGCGTATGCAGCAAGAAGACACCCAAGGATGCGCTAATTTGGAAACTGCGGTTACCAGTAGGACGAGAACTGGATATCCAACGATTTTAAACGCGCATATTTCGGTACGGACATCCAGCCACCCTATACCTAACCCTTTGTCTTCAGTTGCTTAATGCCGTGCTTAATCAATTCCAGTGAGCCTGTGACGAGTTATCATTGCGTGACCGGTACCCAAGGACACCTTTTCGCCGCTACACAACGCGGAGTTGCATCAGGGTCCAAAGTCCACACGTGAGTACTCCAGCTTTCTATACTAAACCTAACCAAAATGGGACCAGGTGATATCGTAGTACCAAACAAATCACGCGAGAAATCGCCGGCTAGGGCTATCTGTGATGCCACAATTGAACCGCATGTTCGCGAATTGGTTAAAAAACGTGGCATTATAAAGGCTAGACTGACGAAGTTCGCAACCCACATTCAAAACTGTAGCGATAACTTAGACGCTTTAACTGAGCCTTGTAGAATAAATTTAAAACTACGCGTGCAAGGAGCAGAGAGCCTGTACACTGAATTTAACGATCTTCAAACTCAAATCGAAGCGAATGTGTTCGAATCGAATCTCGAAGACCAGTTAACGCAACGAGAACAGTTTGAGGATGGTTATTTCAGTGCGCAAGCCCTCGCCGAGTCTATTCTAAGTAAATTTAATAGTACAGAAAGCAAAAGTCCCACTGTTTCGCAAAACACAACAATGAAGGCAATTAAACTGCCAGTGTTATCACTCCCCTCTTTCGACGGCACGTATGAAAACTGGCTCGCATTTAGGGATATTTATTTATCATTAGTTCACAATTCGAAGGATCTCTGTGACATCCAAAGGTTCCACTACCTAAAATCATCACTGACTGGTAGTGCTTTGTTAGTTATAGAAGCGCTCGAACTAACGACAAGTAACTACGCGGTGGCATGGGAGCTCCTTCTTGATCGCTACAATAACAATAGGTTATTGATTCACAATCACGTCAAGGCACTATTTTCGCTTCAGTCACTGCCTAAAGAATCGCACATACTTCTACGAAAGTTAATTGACACAACATTAAAGAATTTACGCGCTCTTAAGGTCCTAGGCGAACCTGTATCGTCATGGGATACTTTAATTATTTACATCTTAGTGTCAAAGCTCGATAAAACCACTGAACGCGAGTGGGAACAACATAAAAGTAGTCTTACGAGCGGCGACACTCAGATGAAGATTAAATTGGATGATTTATTGCAGTTTTTAAGAAACCGTGCAGATATGTTAGAAACATTGCAGGCATCACATCCACAAAGTACGAGTACGAGTGTACGCGATAAGCACGAAGTAAGCAAAAAATATAACACTCCTAGCTCCACTCATAGTTACAATAACAACAAAGTACACTGCAATGTTTCTACCAACAGCAAACCACAAAAATCACAACACAAATCAAAATTCGCGTGTCCCATGTGTAAATTAAGTCATCCACTTTATTCTTGTGTCAAATTTCTTGATACTAATTACGAATCTAAACTTAAGTTTGTTGCCGACAACAAGTTATGCACTAACTGCCTACGAGCGGGTCATTCCGTGGAGTCATGCGTATTCGGCCCGTGTCGCAAATGTAATAACAAACACAATTCGATTATCCATCCTCCTAGTGATGAGTGCACTCGCGTCCCTGCCCCCGCTGACGTCACGGCCCCCGCTACACCTACTTCGGCCGCTGCTGCATCCAGTTCGGCCGCCGCCGTGTCGGTCAATGCGCATTGTCAGCGAATTCCTTCGCAGCGCCCGGCTTTGAGGCCGGTCTTGTTGTCAACCGCTCTTATCGACGTGATTGATAAAAATAATAAACCGCATACTGTCGTCGCTCTACTTGACGACGGCGCGCAACGATGTTTTATAAAAGAATCCTTACGTGATTTATTAGGCGCACCATTAGTACAGTCCACTCACGAAATAAGCGGTGTAGGGCGTACCGTGACGCAGTGTACGCAAACCTGCAATGTCCAAATAAAATCGCGCATTAACGCCTACACTACAAATTTACATTGTTTTGTTTTACCGCAAATAAATACATCAATGCCAGTGGTATATGAACATTGTGCAAAATTCGATATTCCAGATAATATACAACTGGCAGATCCGCAATTTTTAGATTACAAAGATTTCGATATCTTAATAGGTGGTGATAAGTTTTGGGATTTGTTTACGATGGAAAAAATAAAACTACGTAACGGTCCTTACTTATTAAATACCGAATTTGGATGGGTAGTAGCAGGTCCTATCAATCTAAACGCACGCATTGAAGGCCATATCCAATGTAACTTTACGCAAACAACAGATTCGTTATTACGGCGGTTCTGGGAGATTGAGGAGGTACCTACCACTCGGGACGCATTGTCTGATGAGGAGAAGGCTTGCGAGGAGCATTTCGTTCGCACCACTACGCGCGACAGCGAAGGAAGGTTCTGTGTTAGCATGCCACTCAAGCAGCCACCCGAAATGCTAGGAGAAACGTATCCTCAAGCTGAACGTCGTTTGTTGGCGCTGGAAAAACGATTACAGCGTTCAGAAACGTTCAAAAAATTATATACAGACTTTATGCACGAATACCTCGATTTAGGGCACATGAGTAAAGTTTCTTCATATAACTCACCACATTTCTTTCTGCCACATCATGGAATTTTTCGTGAATCTACAACAACACGATTAAGGGCAGTTTTTGATGCTAGTGCGGCATCTAGTTCTGGTACATCACTGAACGACCTTCAAATGGTAGGTCCCGCAATCCAGGGCGACCTTCTGTCGATTCTTTTACGCTTTAGGCAGCATCGTTACGTGGCATGCGCGGACGTAGCCAAAATGTATCGTCAGGTATTAGTGGCAGAAAATCAACGTGACCTTCAGCTAATCCTTTGGCGCGACAGCCCCGACGAACCGATACAAATTTATCGTTTAAATCGTGTCACTTACGGTATGGCGTCGGCAGCTTTCTTAAGTGTCCGTTGTTTAAAACAGTTAGCCACTGAATGCACCGATCCCGACGTTAAAAGAATAATTAACAAGGATTTTTACGTAGATGACATGATAACTGGGTCACAGGGTAAACTTGAATTACTGCGATTATGCAATGAAACCGCGCGAACATTGCAATCGGGTTGTTTTCCGTTACGAAAGTGGGTATTCAACTTTAGCGAGCCGTCGTTAGAGTCTAATTTCGCACTGCTGTCTGACGCGCAAACTAAACTAACGTTCGATAAAGACTGCAATTCAAAGACATTGGGCATAGGATGGAATAATTACCATGATCAATTTTATTTTAACTCGCAACTTGATTTGATGAAAACCAATGATAAAGTAACTAAGCGCATTATTTTATCACATATCTCGCAAATTTATGATCCCTTAGGTTTATTGAGTCCGACAATTATGCTCGCCAAGGTCTTACTCAAGCGTTTATGGCTTCTCAAACTTGATTGGGACGACGAAGTCCCTTCTGACGTCATGCGCACCTGGAATGATTTTACTAGAGCGTTATCAGCTGCTCTAAGCACAATCCGTGTGCCGCGTTATGTAATGGGTAGCAGTAATTATACGCGCATAGAAATGCATATCTTTACAGACGCGTCACAGGTTGCTTATGGCACTTGCATTTATATTCGCACAATAAATGATAACATGGAAGTATGCTCACGATTGTTATGTTCAAAGGGGAAATTAAGTCCAATTAAAGTCCTAAGTACGCCCCGATTAGAACTTTGCAGCGCACTTCTAGGTGCTAAATTATATGACAAGGTCATACGTAGTATTAATTGCCAATTTGACGACATCGTATTTTATTCCGATTCTACTTGCGTTTTAGGGTGGTTGCGCATGTCACCTAATTTATTAAAAACTTTTGTGCAGAATCGGGTCACTGAGATCCATGAACTGACCAAAGCGCTTCCATGGCGCCACGTCAGCGGTAAAGTTAACCCAGCTGACTTAGTTTCGAGAGGCGTCCGATTAGAAGACCTAGCTGGATCCAGTTTATGGTGGGAAGGATCTGAATTTCTGCAGGATGTTAATTTTGACCCTAAAAATATTCCAAAACTACCGAATTCGGACGATTCACACGATATACTGCCAGAGGTTAAATCTAACGTAGACTTAGCGCTTACCGCTATTACAGAAGCGGCGTTATTTCCCTTCGAGCGGTTTTCTCAGTTCTCGCGCATGATACACGCCACTTCTTACGTTTTACGTTTTATTCACAACGCGCGCAATAAGAATAATAAGCGTACGGGCCGTATCAGCGTCGAGGAACTGCGGGAATCAACAAATTTATTGGTCAGGCTGTCTCAACTGGAATCATTCCCAGATGAGTACAAGCTATTGACTAATAAACAAACAATTAAAACAAAGCATAACTTAAGTAAGTTAAATTTGTTTATCGATGAAAATCGCGTCATGCGAGTCGGCGGTCGTATTGGTTATTCGCAATACTTTGCTTACGAAAAAAGGCATCCGATATTAATAACAAGCAAACATCACTTTACGCTTTTATTATTCCGCCACGAACATAAAAAACTTTTACATGCCGCGCCTCAAGCCCTTCTTTTTGAACTGCACGATGCTTGGTGGCCGCTAGGTGGTAGGAACCTCGCGCGAAAGATTTTTTATGATTGTGTTATTTGTAAGCGATTAAGAGGGAAAACCCTTACTCCTTTCATGGGAAACCTACCCGAGGAGAGAATTACGCCTACATATCCCTTTTTAACTTGTGGCGTGGACTATGCAGGGCCAGTTTTCATATTGAACCGCAAAGGCAGAGGTGCTCAAACTGTTAAAGCATATATTTGCTTGTTCGTTTGTTTTGTTACGCGAGCCATCCACTTAGAGCTTGTCAGCGATCTGACCACCGACGCTTACCTCCTAGCTCTCAAACGCTTTATAGCTAGACGCGGCAAGCCTAACGAAATATTTTCTGATAATGGCAGGAACTTTGTGGGTTTAATGCATGATTTTGCCAAGTTTTTGTCGCAATGTAGTCCTGACATCATAGATTACGCTACTAGTAGTAATATTAAATTTCATTTTATTCCACCTTACGCGCCCCATTTTGGTTCCCTATGGGAAGCTGGAGTAAAATCATGTAAATTTCATATACGCCGTGTTATTGGAAACGCTCATCTCACATTCGAAGAATTTAGCACGGCGTTAAGCCAAATTGAAGCCGTCCTGAACTCCCGTCCTTTATACGCCATGTCATCGGATCCGCACGACTTTCTTCCTCTGAGCCCTGCGCACTTTCTCGTCGGTCGTACTTTGACGTCGCCCGCCTCAGAGGACCTTCAGCACGCGCCTGCTCATCGACTCAACCGATACCAGATGGTGGAGAAGATTAGGCAGCATTTCTGGGCCCGCTGGTCCAAAGAGTACGTCTCCGAATTACAGACGCGATCCAAGTGGAGGAGCCACTGTGAAATCCTCAAGCCAGACACACTGGTACTTATAAAGGACGATAATCTGCCTCCACTAAAATGGCAGTTGGGACGCATCGTGAAGACTATCCCTGGCAGAGACGGTGTGTCAAGAGTGGCAGACATCCGTACCGCATCCGGCATCATAAGACGCGCTTACACCAAAATCTGCCCCTTGGTGTCTCAGCCAGATGAAGAGAGGAGAGAAGCTCAAGAATCCTCTTGAAAGCCAGATCTTTCAAGGCCGGGGGCATGTTCCGTACGAGACCCACCGCGACATCTTTGGGCGGAGCGATACAATTGCGTATGTCGCGTCACACATATCGCGGCCAATACGGAGCCCGATATACGTCTTCGTCACCCTACGTCACGACATATTGTCCCCCTCTACCCCAATTCCTTAAAACATGTACACGTAGATTAAGCATTTAGAATTACAAGAATAAGCACGTTAAATTTCGGATTTTTTATTTCGCCATCCAAGAAAGTCGAATTTCTCCAGCAAGCTACGCCTGATCACGAACAAAATATGAGTGGCAATGTAAAACATGTAGTAAATCTTGGGGTTTAAAAATTATGCGTTATTCCAACAGCACCACTACTAACTGAACTATTTGAATGCGAGATAGGTTTGACAACGATTAGTGTGTCTCTGCTTATGCAAATATATGTAACTAAAATCATGTACTCGTAAAAAGCACTATCTGCGTGGTCCTTCGCTGACGGTGACAAATGTAACAATTTCACAAACATAATCGCAAATATCGCAATCGATCAGACGGATTCAATTCTGTATTTCACCGCTGCTACCATTGACTTATATATTAATTCGCAACCCTTACGGCCTTACGAGCAACAAGAATGGTGCCAGCTTCGCGGTGTCTGACACCGAATGTGCACAAATGCGAGCCAAGTGTGCAATAATTGTGACCAATCGCGCGCGTGATGAGAACTCATTAACCAATCTCGTTGAAGCATTCGCCAGAAGAGAACGTTCGGTTGGAATTATATGAACGGGCTTATCTTTACTTTTGAAATCTTTGGCTGCTTTAAAGATGATAAAGGGTGCTTTTAATAGTAGTTTATGTGACTGCTACATAATGAAAGGCATTAAAATACGAACGTGGGTTTATATTTATGCTGGCTATAATTTGCGGTTTTTTAACGCATCATAGAGAGCTTTTAATATGTGTGTTGATATAATACATTGATACATCCCGAGTATAAACATCAAGCTTCTTTTTGTTTCGAGAACTTCGGAGAGCATAACTAATCTTCATCATTTGTGAACATGCTATAAATAAATAAAGTACCTTCTTTTTTATGAGTTCTAGTTTTTGTATCGTTAACTCAAGACCTTTAATCACAATGAATGCAACGTTAATGTTAACAATGACATAAAAACTTCGTTTATGATCTCTTCAATTATACAGATAGTGAAGACAACTCGTTTCAGCTTAATCATATAACTATTGCTTTTGCTCGCGACTTCATTAACTTTGCATTTAGTCGCTTTCCCATACTTCTTAAAGACATTAATTACACAAGAACTACAAGAAATTATATAAAATGGTGTATATTTTGCGCTGAGTAAAAACTTACTTTATCATCTGTCCAATTATAGTGACAATAAAGACAACTCATTCCATTTTAATCATTCTCACTATCAATGTTTGGACGTTGCACCGGATTGCATGTTTAACATCGCTAAGGATCAACTAACTGCAATACATTTAACCATTGATAGAGATTATGTCTTTGCTATAAAAAATATAAAACGCGATAAGCTGAAAACATGCCAGTCTGCTCCCATTCACTACCACAGCGCACCTGGTGTCCTCTCGTGCCCTCAATGTGCGCAGGGGTTCACCTCGAAGATCAGCTACGTCAGCCATCATGGGGCGCACGAACGCCGAACTAACTAGGAGTCGAAGTGGTCGCCATGGACGAAATCGGCCGGACGGATCATCATCATTTCTTATGATGATAATTCTTTATGAATGGTCAATTAACCAAATCAACAATGGTACATTCAAATGTACTTACTCCATTGTGATTCAACATTTACCGTTCGCTACATATTTTATTTCTACACCAGCCTCTGCCCGCGACTTCGTGTTCGTGGAATGATAATGATGATGATTGGTAAAAACTGTCCAAACTATCCTCATACTAAATTTTATCTCAATAATTTTAGCGGTTTAAGCGTCAAGATATATCATAGAAGATATAAGATAGAATAGACGGACAGCAGACTTTCGCATTTGTAATATATTATTAGTAAATATCGATTTTCTGATGCAGATAAGATCGCGTGCGTGACAAATTGATTTCATCAGTCATTAGTTCCACAAACGTATCGAATCTTCGTCACATCGTTGTCAATCTTATTGTAAGTACTTTGCTTAAAATAAGATTAACTAATTAAAAATATTTTTGCTTGATGACCTACGTGCTTAATTTGATGTTTATTAGTATGATTTTGTCAATATTGTATACTTCAGTGTATAGTCAGATGCAGTGAAAGAAGTGAAGCGAATAGTATTGTTGACTGTACATTCCGATCTTCCGTCTTTCAGTAACCATAGTTATTAACAATTAGTTAAGGATCGTAACAAAAAAGTTATTGTAATTATTGCTTATCGAAATAAACTTTAAAACAGAGTTGTTTTGTTTCGGCATGATTAATGGTCCGTGTTCTTGGAAATGTCGATACAAACGCATTCAAACCTCACCGATGAACGAGTATATTTAAAACTAAAACATTAATTTTGCCAACCGGTAGCCTTACCATATTGCCTTATTCTGAAATAATATTTACAACTTTATTTTAATAACGTTAAAGTTGACTTCACAATATCACTCAAACTCTTAATCAGGTGTTCTACATTCAGAACAGCGTAACATCAGTGATTTTCAAACTTGGATACCTCTTTGTGAAAATATCAGATCTGTAACACGGAGGTGAATCCAGAGTTCTTCCCACCGCATACCGAGAGTAGGCAAGTTTTCGCTTCAGGCGAATTGTTGGGTGTGATTTAAGCTTCCTAAACTAACTTCGGATTCCCAACGTGACGGAAATGACATTTACAATTCGTTAAAGTTAATTTAATTTAAATCAATGCGTTAATGTTTGGGATTCTTCTTTAATCTAGCCGAATTTAAGGTAGACGAATACGAAACAACAAAAAATATTGTCAACGGCATAGCGAAACGATCAATCGGTTGCTTCAATGGTCAATTAGAATTTCAATCAAACGTCACTCAAGCAACTGTGAATGACAAGCGTTTCAATTGGGGTTGTAAACTGTCAATCGTAATTATCAAGATCGCAATTGATCGTCTTGGGCCGTTGTAGTAGTATCAAAATGTCATTCTTTTACTGGTTCGCTTCGAGGCGATCATTCGTCAGCGTTTCGCAAGCGATGATAATACAGGCAGAGTAAGTTTTAAATCACTGTAGGTGTAAATATCCCGCTGCTTCGACGACGTAAACCCATTCGTTTCGTGCAGTCATTATGTATCCGACGCACTGCCGTTCCGCTACTGATGATGTTGAATGACTAGACTTATGGTGTCAGACTGCGAGGAAAATGCCGTTGTGAGTGCTGCGTTTTATATTCACCTGTGCTCAGTTTTTGCAGTGATTTTAGCGTGTGCACTATAGGTATGTTTGGGTTCGATTTAATACCCGCGAAAAAAGTTTCAACTTTCGGTTCGGTTCGGGTTTCAATGATAACTTGATTTTCGCATCTTACGCGAGAAAGAAAACTCAATAAAACACAGACGTACTTACTTACTTTTATTTGCTGGTCCCGACGTGTCGAAGACCTAAATGTCTTTAAAATAACGAGCTTACTCACCAGTTTCGGTAATTGACGAGCTAAAAAGGATAGTCGTTTCTTTTAGCAAAAAAACTTGTAAAAAGCTTGACAACTACGTGTCATGATTAGGGTACTTAACAAAAGAGATTTTTAAAAGAGCACCCACACGGCTCACTTTATACCCTTTTTGTAGACCCCGGGTTTTAAACACGATAGAGATGTCATAAGTTGTGTCTTTATATACGCGACAGCTTAAAACCTGTCTCGGCGTAAATGCAACTTTGATTGACCGAGACTAACGATGCAAAAACTCGTAGGTACGCATTAAAGGATAATTTCGACGTAAATGTCAGGTATAGATCCATGAATCCAATTATGTTAAAAGCATTATAGTTTTATACGTTTTGATCGTGAGGAATGGATGATGATGTGTTTTATTTGTAGCGATGGTTATCTTTGATCTTGTACTTTTAAATTATCTGTTCTTAAAAACTTCTCGCTTTCAACGAACTTCATTTATTGAGTATTATAATCAATCGTGTTGTCTAGATAAAATTTTACAATTTCCGTTTAAACAATAATCTGAAACGGGCTAAAGCGTATTTCACACGGATTACTTTTAATTAAGCATTACGGTACAAATTATCATTTCATAATGCGGAAACAGTACGTGCCGTATTCGTCAAAGCAGATCGCATCTGTTTAATGTACCGAATGTATGATCGTTATCGGACATGTTTGTTTTCACACGCACACTTAGCGAGATATAAATTGTAGACTGTAACTACTAATTTAATCTAATTACGGAAAGAGTAAATACTATCTAAATTACCCGACGTTATTGTAATAATTAGGCTATTCATGGCATCTTATGGAAGGTTTTTAGAAAAACGAACCTTATAAGTACATATATAATAACTATACTGTTACAAATTACCAATTCAATGTATCTTACCTACTCGGTTTAATTGGGTTATAGTACAATAGTAGAGAATAGTATGAAGTATTAACTGAAATATATGTCATATATTAAAGAAAAAGTGACCAAGCCCTTCCCTTTCTTCCCTAATAGTATGAAGTATATTAAAATAGTTTAAATTACTTTTCCACCCTAGCGTATAAAGGGAGCTTTTAGCCATTGAGCTATTATTACTACGGATAGAACTGGCACAGAGAACCAGTATTTTGCGCCAGTAGTTATTATTGTTTTGACAACAAACCACAGAAGCGAAGCGTGAATCTCGCGATCTAAACGTGAATTTCACGGCGCTTACGACGTTTTGGTCGCGTGGCACAGGATGCGATTGCGACAATTTCATTCTTTGGTATGGATTCCCTATAGTAATAATAACTCAATGCTTTTAGCATTCAAACAAGAAAAAATGCCTTTCTCAGTTCTGATGTATCAGAGGTGAAAAGCAAAATGACTGGCTTACGGATCATTACATGCTACACATTCACTCAGTTCGTAGGGGTTGCTACGAGTGCTACGCTACGGGTTGAACGGCCAAAAGTATTTGTAGGATTACGACTTAACTTGAAAAAAATGTTACTTACTTTAGTCCCCCGAATGGGCAGAAGAAAATCTAACAGCTATAATCAAATGTATCTAATTCTAGGTAAGTTATTGACATTTATAGGCTTAATAGGAGTATTAGATTTTGTCCTTTTGCCTATTTAGTTTTAACTGACTACATCCTAAAAACCAGGCTACGGAGACTGCTTACCATCAGGCGGGTCGTATATGCTTGTTTGCTACCGACGTAGTATAACTAAAACTACAGATACTTGCTAAAATTAGCAAAACCGCATTATAATATTAACATTCTGTGTAATATCAGTAAAAACGCAAGGAGCAGTCGGTCGGCTTTGTGAACAGCGCAAAAAGCCTATGGATTTGTACATCACCGCCCAAGCCCACTCCAATCAGCGTAATGGACGCTGGTATTTTGTAACACAACGCGTACCGTCGTCGACACTTTACTGTCCATACGTAAACCTTATTGTCTGGACATAAGGCATACTAAGGCTCAGTCAATGTTCCTGCTTAAAGCGGCGGTAAACTCAGGGGTATCTCGGTCTATATAGGGCTAATATGAGCATCCAATAAGCTAAACAGAAACGTAAGCCGTCACATAGCTTGTCTTGTTTAAGTTGAAATGCCTGTCTTTTGGTTAATTTAACACGTTGAAATCACTGACGATTAAAGAGACCGAAACGGCAATCAAAATTCAATTACAAATTTAAAACATCTATGACTTTTTTCACTTTTTTCACTTTTTTTCTAAAGCAGTGGTGGCCGAGTGGATATGACGTCCGAATAATTAATAGAATCAGGCGTTACTTTGCGGAAATCCATGCTAATTAAAACAAGAAATATTACTTTGCTAATCCGCGAGAAAATAACGTGTTAGTCAATCAGTGCTAACCCGTTATACTTACTTGCGTATTTTTACATGCAATTAATGTTCCCACCCTCCCACCGCAAAAATAAATACGCAAATAAATATAACAACCCACCACCAAAAGTACAAAACTCGACACGTGTTTCGCCTCTCTACGAGGCATCCTCAGGAGATGCTGGAGATGTTGACGGTCTGACACCCGACAACTGACTGAGCTGTCTAGAACGGTCGGCCATATTTATACCTTGACCAGTCCCCCTACTGTGCAAGTGTGAGTGAGATGGAAAAATTCGTAATAACGGCGATGACGCAACATTCAACTGTTCGTTAAGAATCATCCCCCTATTGTTGTACCTAATTATTTCCAACTGTTCCAGAACACTCAAACGCAATCCTTTCTCGCAAACATGTAAAATATCAAAAGAATGATTCTCAGGTAAAGCATGGCCACTGTCTATCAAGTGCTTCGCAAAATTTGACTTTTCTGGATGGTTATGTCTGTATGACGCAACATGCTCCTTATACCTGGTAGTGAAATTACGGCCTGTTTGCCCCACATACACTTTATTACAATTATCACAAGTAAGCTTATAAACTCCAGATTTTTTTCCCTTCTCGATCTTATCTTTCCCATTGCAAAGTTTAGAGTGCAAAGTGTTGTTTGTCCTAAAAGCCACAGGAATGTCGTTAGATTTTAAAATTTTGTAAATTGCATCTGACAATTTGCCAACATAAGTTATGCTCGCTTTGTATTTCTTAATCAGCTCAGAGGATCGTGCAGCATACAACATAGTGTTGACTATACTATTTCGCTTTTTTCTGATGATTCCATCCACAACAGACTTATCATAGCCATTCGAAACTGCTAAATGATAAATATTATTTAGTTCAGCTCGATAGTGTTCATCAGAAAGAGGCACAGTCAACATCCGATGCACATAACAATGAAAAGCAGCCAACTTATGCTGCCATGGATGCGTCGAAGAAGCCGGGATAACCGAATCAGTATGTGTAGGCTTACGGTAAATTTGGAAATGATGCCTATTATTCACTCTCGAAATTGTTAAATCCAGAAAATTCAATGAGTTGTCTTGCTCCAGTTCCTTTTTAAACTTGATTTTCGGATGCTTACTATTAAGTTCAGTAATAAAAGCATCCAGTTGGCCCATGCTCCCCGTCCAACAAATAATCAAATCATCTACGTATCTAAAATAATATAATATATTATTATTGCCTACAATGTGCCGGTTCTCAAAATGGTCCATAAAAATATCCGCCATTAAAGGACTCAGCGGAGAACCCATAGCCAAACCATCACTTTGCAAATAATACTGTCCCCCAAATCTGAAATAATTTTGTTTCATACAAATCGCAGTAAGATCTATCATCTCATCTACCTCCCCTGGATGCAACCGTTGCTTTTCAAAAAGACCCCTAAGAATATCCAAAGTATCCCCATATGGCACATTCGTAAACAAACTGTCTACATCTAATGAAAGAAGGACAGCATTCTCTGGTATGTTAATATCTTTTATTTTCTCTATTAACTGCAAGCTATTCTTCAAACAATATTTCGGCTGGAACTGAGACTTCTGTCTAATAATACAATTCAACCTCTTAGCTAGATTATAAGTTGGAGCACCCAAGTAAGAGACCACTGGACGAACCGGAATATTATCCTTATGGATTTTTGGAAGTCCGTAAAGAAAAGGAGCTCGTGGATTCATAGGCACAACCATGTTCTTTTGATGCTCGGTTTCAAAAACAAACATAGAATTTTTTATTGCATGTCTGAGATCTTTCTGGAACCCTGGAGTTGGGTCCCTATGCAAGCTCGAAAAACCATCACCTTGAATAAGATCTAATACTTTCTGATTATATTGTCCCTTCCCCATGATCACAATGCAATTGCCTTTGTCCGCTTTTGAAACCACCAGATCATTGTCTTGCACTTTCTGTTGTATAGATCTCAGCACCAAAACATCAGAAACAGCACCCTCAGCCTGTGCTGGACTAGAACTCTTAATAATATTAGCTACCATGGTCTTCGTATCTACATCACCACGGCCCCGCACTATTGCAACCTCTGAATCCACTGCTAAATTCTCTAGAGTTCCCTGAGTTATTTTTGGCCGGAAATTATATTTTAATCCTTTTCGTAAAAGCCCAATTTCATTCTCAGCAAAGTCTACATTAGTTAAATTCTTTACGCGAGGATGGAAATCATGGTGTGTTGTTGGTTCCATTTCCCTCCTCCTTAAAAATGAACTAGAACTTGACTCTGTTAACCTATGCAATTTATTAAGCTGGGTGGTATACATGTCGTGTGCAAGTTCTGAAGCAAAGTACCTCGCCTTTTGATCCAGTATATCGAACTCGAGATTATGCAACTTAAACGAAAGTTCTGAATATAACACCTTAAGATGTAACTTCAAATTATCTCTAACTGAAAACCAGTGGCGAGATTCTTCGTTCAACCAAATTCTCTGAGCCCCATTAATAGCCAACCTAGCAGCCCTAGAATAACTACTACTGCGAACATGGATGTAATTAGGAACAACCTTCAAACGCTTGCACTGTTGGTTAAACCAAACATTCTGGACAGCTGCACGATGTTGTTTAGTTAGTTTAACGTAAAGTCGTGCCTGTTCGGCCACGCAAGCCGTTTTCAAATAATTAATAGAATCAGGCGTTACTTTGCGGAAATCCATGCTAATTAAAACAAGAAATATTACTTTGCTAATCCGCGAGAAAATAACGTGTTAGTTAATTTTTTTTTTTTAATGACGTCCGACTTTCAATCCGGAGGTCGCGGGTTCAAATCCTGGCTCGTACCAATGAGTTTTTCGGAACTTATGTACGAAATATCATTTGATATTTACTACTAGCTTTTCGGTGAAGGAAAACATCGTGAGGAAACCTGCATACATCTGAGAAGAAATTCAAAGGTGTATGTGAAGTCCCCAATCCGCATTGGGCTAGCGTGGGGACTATAGCCCGAGCCCTCTCGCACATGAGAGGAGGCCTGTGCCCAGCAGTGGGACGTATATAGGCTGAATTATTATTATTATTATTGTATCTCCTTGGATTTCACGGGCCTATAAATCCCGGTCTTTTGATAGGCTTGCGTGGGGATATATATCCAACACGTAGAGGCCCCTTGGAGAGCTTTAATGTCATGTAGAACGCCTGCTGGAACCCGTTCACAGGCGCAACAATAGACACCCATGAACCGGTCGCAGCAGGCATTGGGACTATTGTAGTAAAAATGAACAGTATAACGGTCTATGGATTGAAGTTTGGGAGGACAATGAGACTGGGTTATTGCAAAGACGTCCGGACACCTGCCATAACAATGTTTCCACTAGTTATCGAGGCAGGCGGTGACTCGCCGCCCACTAGATGGGCCCCTGAAAATGCCGTCGTGAAGACGACCAGGAGCAACACCGGTGTGAGCGGCTCAGGGGTGTCGAGAGGTGTACGCCGCTTTCTACCCAGTGGCTGATAACAGCCACTGTGCCAACTCGCGTCTTATGCAAGTTTTCACTTCCACCCCTGGAGCATTTAGCTCTAACGACTCCTCTCTGGACGGCCAATGAAGGCAAGCCAGAGCTGAGAGTCCTGCGGGTCCCCTTGGGGTCCACTCCGACCGACGAAGACACGCCGGAGACGGAGACCCTGACCGACTCTCGGGAGTACTCGGGTCCGTGGGGTCGTTACTCCCCAACAGCTCGCCACAAGCTGCCCTGCGGATTTATTATTATTATTATTATGACTTTTTTCAATTGGAAAATATAAACTTTGCGGGTTAACTGTCAGGCTTGATATTTGTCTTTTCCTTACCTAAAGGAACATAGGTCAAACAATTATCCAAAACATAAAAAATTAAGATTCTTAATGTATTTATTTATTAGCTTCAGATGTTTCGTCTTTATATATATATATATGTGTGTATTATGTTTGTATGTATATGTTATTTTATGTATTTTTGTTTGATTTGTTTTGCTATTGTAATTGTAGCACCGCTCTCAATCTCTCTGCTTAGCCTTAAGGTTGACTGGTAGAGAATGCCTCGTGGCATTAAGTCCGCCTTTTGTACTATAAGATTGTTTTCTTTTGTGCAATAAAGATTAAAAAATAAAATAAATAAATAAAACATTAGTGCAGCCCAAAACCACGTCCACAAGTAAACCAAATTAGTCACAAATATAAATGATTAAGCTCTAACTTTTGGAAATAGAAGAGACAACTGTTTGTTCCGCGTGTGTATGGTATATGACTTATGAGTTATTGCAAGAACTGCAATAGCGCCGCAAGCTCGAAAACGCGACGTCGATTCTATATGGGAAGTGGCAGCTGGCTGACTCATATTAATAATATAAAATAACGTCGGTTAATCGATTTTCGAACTTAAATGAGTTTAATAAACATCTTTTAGTGCCTATACAGTTCATTAATTTCTTAATATTATGGGTGTTTGTGAGTCAGTACCAAAGTATACGCGACAGACTGTCACGTGTTGGTAGGAACTCAAGTTTTTTGAGTCTAAATTGAAGAACTCGTCTTGTTATTACGAGAGCTTAAAAACTTTTAAGTATCCGAATAAAGACTCGGACAATTTTATAGGTTTTACCTAAACAACAGTAAATGAAATAGTGTTATTGTATGATTTATGTTATGTACATCCATGATTTTTACATAAAGACAAAGCATTTCGAAGTTATTTGCTATAAAATTACAAGTTCTCCGAAAAGGACTCCAGTCTCAACAAAAGACTCGGGTCTTTAATAAGTTGAAAATAATTCGAGTTTCGTCTTAATTATAAGAGTCTGAAAAACTGAGTCCAGTCTTAAAGCAGAGGACTCAAAGAACTCTAGTCTTAACCAACGCTAGCGACAGAACCTTATGAACGGGACTGCTAGATAATGCGGTAGAGCGTTTAGTAAAAAAACGTGAAAAAATATCTACAGGGATGAAAAATGAGGCGTGAAAGGGTTCGTGTAAATAAACATACACAATACAATATTATTCGGCTCTTTCTTCTAACTTAACTTTATGTAACAGCAAAGAGAATTGATTGTAATAGACAAGTAAAGTCCAAGAAAAAAACGTGCCCCTTAGTTTGACATCCAAAATGGCGCTGAACGTTTTGGGGTCATTGAATTCTCAAACGTCAACTTTTGACAATCAGAGTTACCGCAAAATGTATGGAGCTGTACAGCGCCATCTCGTTTACCTCAAATTCGAAGCACGAAATTGTCCTAGATTTTACGCATCTCAAGCGATTATCATCAATGTATCTTTGGTAACAGTAAAGACAATCTAATGGATACAGAGATAATTTATAATTAACTGTAATATCTTCAGGAGAGTTTCCTGCATATAAGGGAAACATAATGAGGGTATATAATGGCCGTTTGAGTAAACTACGACCTTTATGAACCATTTCCGTAGATTTATGTACAATACTGTTATCGTTATAAATAACGTTTTGCGTCCGTTTGACAAGTTAGCGCATTAATTGCCTCGAACAGACTCGAGCTATTACAATCGCCCACTAAGGGCAGGTGAATAGAATACTCAAGTTAACTAGCTTAGTGCGGCCTTTGATTGCGCAATTTTTAACGATCTCAAGTTCAATTTCAAACTGGATTCCCTGCGCGATCGACTCGACGACTTACGTAAGCAATCCGAATACACTACTAACATTGTTCTTTGTTCTAAAGTGGTTCTAATGCTTTTGGTTTTCTATGGCTCTTATACCCTTTATGCACGAAGACAGATTGTATATTAAATGATAGGATTTAAGTGATTTAGGTCACAGTTTCAGGCACATAAATAACTAGGAGTTTACTTGCAAAAGGGACTAGGTATTGATTTATGATGAAGAAATTCCTTTATGCCTTTATATGGCTGCTTTTTATATAATTATTAAACATTTTTTTTTTAATTCGAATTACATTTCTATACATACCATAACCAGAAATTGATAACCTTCGATTTTTAATAATGTCTTGATTTGATATACATGATGTATCTTTTTATGTAGTCTTGTTGGACCTATGTGATAACTGTGAAGACACATCGGTGATATCAGTGTTACATAATCGGCGAAGTCATTAAAACGTGTTGAATGAGGTCTTAGTAACTTAATGTTCGTGTTCTTGCCAGCAATCTGAATTAACAAAGTTTTAAAACTCATATAAAAGCTGGTAGCGGTCGCGTTTGCATTCCAACAGTTAAACTTTCGAACGGAGTGTGACGGTTTTTTAATGTTTAAGTGGCATGTGTGGGAATAGTCGACGGTAAAATGTTATCGTCTTCTCTATTAGGTTTTTAGGGTTATAAATGCAATAAACCATTTTAACGTATTGGTCTAAGGAAGAAGGCAGTCAAAATAGCTTGTAGCATCAGCATCAATATTAGCGGATGAAACAACGCGCCAATATTGTTTGCCATCCTGGAATTTCATTTCCAAATAAAGATACTACTACAGTTCGCGTACAAAAGTATCTATTTCAGTCTAATTGTGACTTTTTTTTTTGTTCAGCTATTACAAAATTGATACTGACTGTACATACGCCATTATTAACGATATTTTAATGCCGATATTTCAACTTTATAAAACAATTGCGACTTTAAGTACCTTACTCGATATGCACTGGTTGTAGGCTTCGTGCCCTTATAAAGGTTTAATGACCGCCCAGGAGTTCGCACTCCATGTACCTCCCAACTAGCAAAAATATGTCATATAAAGGTTTATAAGGAAAAAAAAGTTATCCTAATACAAGTCACATAAACGTTTATAAGAGTGGAATTGGGCCCATTTTATAAGTAAGTAAACCTTATGATTACCATATTGTAGCTTTATTATTTGCTATTTTTTCTTATACTAGACACATAACGGCTAGCAATAAGTATGATTCCCATATCACTGCCAATTTTAAATCCTATATATGTTCAAAGTCCTTATAGTTGAATTTTATAAACCTTGCTTAAGTAGAATTAACTTATAATTGCTATATGAACTCCATTCGTAAGAAACATGTTTTTGTAACCGCTATGTAAGAATCGCTTTAAATGTAATTTAACTTAAAAACGTCGCAGCAATCCTACAACAAGAATAATTGCGCAAGTGTTTCTAATAAATGACATATTTTTTGATTCATCAACCATTTTGAAAAGGGTAAGTCTATTTCTATAATTCTAGCTTTTATTCTGTCTCTTTAATATTTGAAACTAAGTGGCAACTCGTTTTAGTGAGGAAATGGGGTATGGTTTTCAATTCATTTTCAACGCCCCCATTAATTGACAATGTTTTGTGGTGAAAAAAGTTTGAATCATTTTTCATTCCTTTGTTATTGCCTCAATAAGTCTTCAAGAAATTAACAAAACCTCTATAAGGTGTTTACAAGGGACAAACGTTTAAAGTGGTTATGTTGCGAGCTAAGCGTTCTCCATCTTGATACATTTTAGGGTTCAGTAATGACTAAAAAAAACGCTTTTATCCTAGATCTGCCGAACGAACTACTATGGTTATTTTCATTGATGTGGACCGATTTCTAAGAAGAGAAGATTTATTTTTCGTTCATACTGCAAATTGGCTGTCATATTCCGAATTATCACTAAAATGTTCCGAACTTTGAAAGCCGTCAACCGAACTCTCTAAGTTAATATTTTGTACGGAACCAATTGCACTTTCGGATGTATTGTCCTTGACAAAAGAAGTGTTGTTGACATAAGTAGAAGTCGTAGTTTTACTAATATCATTATTCATTAGGTCGTACATCCTTTTCACTTTCCTCTTGTAACTACCACTTTTTTTGAACTTTTTCCATTCTTCCAAATTCATCTTTTATAATTTTATCTCAGCAAACTTAATTCGTGTAATGGCTGTCTTTGTCATATAAACAAAAGTTTTATGACAATAATAAGGACTACACGCTTATAATTACTATATACCTGACTAACCAAGACTTGAACTCTTTTGAAAGTCATATAAATGACATGTATTCCATTGCTGTATAGACGTTTACTTTCTGACTTCTATAAGATAGAATGCTTTATAACGATCTGTGTATTTATTTTATAAGATAAAAAGCCTCCATGATAGCCTTTATGTGTCTTTTAATAGTATTTGGCTAAAAGCCCGTATAATTAGCCATTATAAGGTAATTAATATTTTTAGTCTTATAGTGGCCATATAATTTGGTTTTATTGACGATTACCGAACCCAATTATAAAGGTTGTAACCTTATAAGTAAAGGTTTTATTGTAGTCATATAATTTAGGTTTGTAAACGTTTACCTGACCTTATTATAAAGTCTGTAGCCGTATTAGCTTAATCCTCTTGTAAAAAGCTTTTATACGGTATGTTGACATAAATGATGCCTTTAAATGACGTTTATAAGAGTTTTCGCCATATAAGCCTTTGGTTATAAGGTTATTTTGCTAGTTGGGCTGTTAACTAATTTGATACAGTCGTGACGTTTCGCGAAATGAAGACAGATTCCTTATCTTTAATCACGCAGTGTCCCAGTCAAGCTGATAGAAATTGTCAATTTCCAATAAGAAATAACGTGCATTGGGATAACTTCGGAAGCGGGGTAATTTTGAATTCTATTGAGAAACAAACAGTCATTCATTAACATTTATCAGTAGATTAAGTAACAGTGAATAGACCTATAGTTTCCTTAATAAAAAAAAGCGTATCTAAATGGAAAACATTTTTATTTACTGAACTAGAAGTACTTTCTACTGTATTAACGACGACCGGTCTGGCCTCGTGGGTAGTGACCCTGCCTATGAAGCCGATGGTCCCGGGTTCAAATCCTGGTAAGGGCATTTATTCGTGTGATGAGCATGGATATTTGTTCCTGAGTCATGGGTGTTTTCTATGTATTTAAGTATTTATAAATATTTATATATTATATATATCGTTGTCTAAGTACCCTCAACACAAGCCTTATTGAGCTTACTGTGGGACTTAGTCAATTTGTGTAATAATGTCCTATAATAATAATAATAATATTTATTAACAGTAAACAAGATGCCTCGGTAAGAGTTACAGTAGCGTATTGCTAAAATATGAAGGGCTGCTGGGTTTATAGATATTTGCCACTTGCTAAATTACCTCGCTGTCGAAGTTACCGTATATTTACGTTTGGAAAAAACATTAACAAAACATGATAAACAAAAATAACCTCATGAATGTTCATCTGCAATATGGCTCACATATCAACATACGCACGACTATTAGGGCTAGGGAATTGGTTGAACACGCAGTTGCGCTCGCGCATGGCTTTCTCCTCGGCAGGAAGAGGAAGCGGCGCGCGTGGTGTTATGCCATCCGCAGGGACTGGGCCATGTGACGGTTATGTAGACTTGGTTTTACTTTTTAACTAGTATTTAAAATAATGTGAACTAACTGTGTACTTGTTTTAACAAGTTATTATCAACAAAAAAAAATGTGACACTTTTATTCCTGATTGTACTTCTCAGCATATGCATATGTATCAAGTACTTATGGAGACCTATCTAATGAGCCTAAACTTGATTTCCCTAAGTTCTTACATGGAGGAGTTCATTTGGCTATTACCTTCCGACTACATCGTCAGATCAGCTCCATACTCCATCTTTGTCATCGGTATTATGGAAGTAGTCTAAATTGCAACTGCAATTTGAATCGAATATACGAGTATACATATATTTACAAAGAAACGAACATACACAGCGAAGCTAAATTAGTGTGTAAAAAAACCCGTGTGGCTGGCTACTCAAGTTTATTAGGTCATATTTCGTTTGACATGATTAAACCGTTACGATAATCCTCGACAGGAGCACCCTACCTATTATCCCGTGTCCTAACAGTAACAGACAGTCAATTAAATGAGGACGATGATGGTACTAAAGTAAATTAATGACGAGTGTTAAACTCCGTACAAAACATTGTTCTTTGCAAATTGCAAGTGAGTGGCCGCTAGTCGAATTACCGTGTGTCAAGTGGTTTGCTTTGTTAGCAAATAAAAACTGCACAAAAACGTTGCTAAATTGTCTTATAGGACTCACAAGGCAAACACATTTATCTGCCTTGTTGTTTTCAGACGAACGTAGGTTTACCATGATATTTTATTTTTATCCTTTATGAAGCAGTAAAGTTTTAGAACTGTTGTAAAACAAATTCTCCTTTAACCTCTCGTCGGCGGAACGTGGATCCGTGCAGTAATTATAATTAATTATTAATTAGAACTAAATATCTACTAACGTGGATTGTTCCGGCATATGAAAAGTTAACTAATGATACCATGCTATTATTTTTAGTCGCAGTGGGCGTGCTTTTTGTACATGACATGCCAAACTGGAAAAATAAGCATCGCCTTTGAATTCTAAACTTTTATCCCATAAATTACCTCAAATCCTGCCCTCGCGAAATCGCTATTATTCGCTATAATATATCATGTTTGCAATCCTTTAACCATGTTCCATCGTTAACTGACTATTACTAATCCTTATTACAACGTAACAAGGTATATTATTAGCCAGTTGAATGTTTCTGTTAGAACGTGGTGCCGCTATACAAACATGGCTGACCCCGGTACCCTCTTGTTGACATATTGGGAAAGCACGCAGCGCGATAGAAAAATCCTTACTCGATACATTGTACTTATCATGAAATATCGTTGAAATGTCACTTGTTCTGTTGCTCTTTGTTAATCGTAACTAGCATCTAAGTATTAATTCGCTATTTAAGGATAGGTGACATAAAATGTTTATATAAGTTACTATTGAGTCTGACATACTTTTTGAAAGCCCTAATAGCGGTTTAAGTTTGAGCAGCAACCAATCGAAATAAGAAGTTTTATCGAACATTTCTTATCGAAATAAAGAAAATTAAACTTGAAATATCTTTATAATTAGTTAATCAAATTGACACTAAACTTTATCAAAGTAAAAACTTTAAGAAACTTTTATAAGCTTACATTTAAACAGTATAATTTCATAAGATGAGCTTCAAAACCTTGGTTTAACATTCGCCATTTTGATTCAATTTAACAATCAAATACGCAAAAGGGATTAAAGTTTTAGAAAAGCTATTTACTTGGAAATTGGTGTGTAAAATGATGGCGGAGTGTCGCGTTAGCCTACCCCTGTCAGTGTGACAAAGGCCTACGCTTAAGCCCATCGGTGGGAAATCTACTACAACATTTGGATTATTTTGAATGTTGTTTAGTAAAATCAGCTCTAAGCGACATTGATTATATTTTTTACAACTAACTACTTAAGAGCCCAAAGTAAACCCAACTTGATGTATTATTTTTTCGCCATGGTACGTTGTGCAATCAGTTGTGTTCCACATTTTGGTTTATTGCTTATCGTCAAAACGTCAAAACATGGAAGATTCCATGTTTTGACGGGAAATTCGTCGTACTTTTTTATACATATCACGTGCCGGCTTCCATGTCACGTGCCGTTTAAAAAAAGTCGATATTGTCTTCTTATCCCAATTCTTACACGATACAAAATCCAGTATTCCAAATATCATCATTCCTTCTGTTATTCAGCCAAAAAATGAAGCCAACGGAAATTCGGGTTAGTGCCGATTTACTTAAGCGGCACAAGTTTATAAACTCCAGTGGCAGGTCGCAGCTGCGTTCGTAGATGCCTCTTTGATGGCGGTTGCATACGAAGTTGACTCCATTCTGTGCAAGTCGGACTGGCGGCTTCATGCTGATCGCTGACGAGCCAGAAGGTCTAAGAAACCAGATTGGTCTCTTACAAATTACACGTACACGTATTCTAAATGAAAATGGAGATCACTGTTACTCTACTACTACTCGCCCATTACGCTTTGCAGGCAATCAGAATATACGGCTATGCTTATATGTGACCGCGGACAACAAAACGTTCCACTTTGTCGCTAGCCATAAGGAAGAGATCTGCTTGTATCTTTAATTCTTTATTCCTACGAATAATCTGTCAAGGCGTTCTTATAAATAAATATTCTTTATTGCACCAACAATTATATTGTGAACTGAAAGACTAGGATTTTAAGAAATTATAGAATATGTGATATTTTTAAAGATTTCATATTTTACGACTTCCAGGTCCGTTTTAAAGAATCTAGAATCACAGTTATTTTTAGTGCATAACGTAGCAAAAGCTCGGCTTATAGGTATTTTAAGATACCAGTGGTCAGCATTTCATGTCTGTTTTGGAGTAGAGTAGTGTAGTTAATATTAAACCTTGCGTTTACATTGTTAGAAAATATTGTTAATCAGTCATTTCGGGTTCGACTGTGAAAGGCCTGTTAACCTTTTCCTTCATTTTGTTACATGAGGGATGTTTAACGACAAGGGAAGCATGACGAGGGTGCAGACTCTTACTTACTCTGCATCGATTATTAATTTAACTGTACTAAATATTATTTAGAAAATGGATTGCTTATTGTTACTTGTGTTTTTCTTAATCAAATTTATACGTATAGCTTGAAATTGAATATGAAATAGCCATTTATATGAATGGAAATTCGACTGTATCACATTTACTGCGACTTATTGTTAGCAAGTAAAATATCTATAAGTACCTGATTGAATCTATAATATAAAATTTTGAGTTTAGCCAGAGAGGCAAAAGGCATTTCTTTACGAAATAACCTCGTTAAAGCGACTACCTAAAACGGCATGATGATAATTGAAAGAAAGAAATTGATATGTCTGCGTTTCATTCAGAGAAAAATCTTTTGTTCCCAGTTGTCTCACTCATTCAAATATAAATATAGTAAAACGAGGAAAATAATATACCTAATGCGATGTGCCTACGTCCTTAAACGTGGTGGAGCCGACTTGTTAGAATTAATGCTTTGCGGCCTCCCCTTCTCAATACACAATGTATATTCTAAAGATCTTAAGAACGTTACAACTTTCCTTGCATATATGACGTTTTAGAATTGAGCACCGGCACTTTTGTGGATCTATTAGGAGTGTATGATTCCGGAAAACGATGCTCATTTCCAAATGAGCGTATGTCTATTACTGTCTAACCATTCTTATGCTTTTTATGTTGAGAAGTGTTTGATTCTAGCGAAGCGTGATCTCCAAATGTGCATAATTATTACGGGCCTCTGGATTACTTTCATACTGGTGTCCACCGAGGCGTAGGCTCTGTATGCGATATAAATATGTTGAGAGTATATGTAGTGTCACAAGAAATGTTGCCTGTAGGCGTTCTCGCGTGTAAATAATGTTTCATTATTCGTATCGAGTTTATTACTGTTTTAACGCTTATCGCTAACTAGCTTACGATTGCATAGAACGTTTAAGTGTTTAATAATCGTATTGTATGATTAGTTCGTTCTTGTCTGATTCTTTGACATTTGTGTTTTTTAGAAAGAGACATATTTTAAATACCAGAGACGTTTTAATAATGGAGGGCCAAAAGTTACTACGTGGGAATAGATTCCTCTTGTTACATTATATGGTGTTGAAATGTCAGCTGAGAAGTTTATACCTTGTAAAATGATATCAAACTGTTCAAAAAGTTCTTAAAAACATTTCTACAGTTTTTAGAAATGTTCTGTTTTGTATGCTTTAGCTTTGGAAATAATTTCGCATATAACCGTCAACGTAGGATGTTGCATGAGTAACGTAAGTACGTCGACTCGATCCAACGACTCCTAGCATCTGGACTCGAAATTGCCTTTGTTATAAAGATTTATTTATTTCATTAACCACTGAAATTTTCCAGATATGTGACGTTTGGCATCATAATGCATAAAAAGAAGGAATAAATAATAAATATTAAACAGTCAAACACGTAAAACCAAAAATATTATAACTTGAATGACAGTAAGTAAAAACTAATACTACTTGCCTATAAATTTCGTTTTTTAATACACTTCCAAAAAATGTAGCGCTGATCTCAAATGCACCTCAGATCAATCCCAGGATTTTTTCCAAATCCAGACCAATCTTGGGCGATCGAAGCGTTTATTAGTGTTAAAAGTAATTTTTAATAAAAGTAATAAGCGTAAAATTTGCAAACTCTCATTCACCAACGACGCGATATAGGGTCAACAGATACGTACTTAATTCCTTGCTTGCTTAATATAATAATAACATTCGGTCAAGGAGTTTGACCTACCGTCAATATGAATGCCAGTAGCGATATTATTAATCGTTACTGTTACATGGTACAAAATAAAATTCTTTGACTACGGTCAAAGGCTATTGATCCTTCTATGTTACTCTTACGTATTTAATTTCAATCAAAATTCAAGTCCATTAGTTCCATATATCTACGTCTAGTCGTATCGTCGTCTATCGTCTAGAGTCGATAGATTTGTATGCAGACAGCCACTACTCTCACACGTTTAAATTTAATATACTGTGAATTACAAGGGAATAAAGTGCAGCTTAATAATGCGCGCGAACTCGCAGAATAACAATTATGTTTTTGTACGTGATAAAAAATAGATGACATAGAATCGTGTGTTGATGAATTTGGTGCGGTTTCGGAGCACGTCTTTGTAGTTTATTACGAGTATCTTAGTTAACCATCTCGCCACCTCACGTATTTCTAAACCTAAATTATAATTAGAGAACGCTCTTGTAATATTCTATCTATATTTTACTTGTACCGTGTCTTTGACCTCGCTAAAAATATCTGAAATAATTTCGTTTATTTTTGCAACAAATCACATCACAAATTGGCTAAATAACTTGGGATGGTTCAAATTAGTTTAAACAAGTCTCATCGCAGTCTACGTCATTCGCTTCATTGTTAGAATGCATTATTAGTAACTCTATTTTACAATGTATTTACATCATAACATATCAATCATTATTTTGAACAATTTCTCAAACAAGGTGGTGGGCAAATAAATATGTAAATAACTGGATATAATTTAAATGAAACAATTGATAGTCAGATCACGCTCACTCACTCTGCAAAGACTAAGCATTGACAAAGTGTAATGGTCTAATGGTGCTACCATAAACGTTCAATAATCAAATTCCCAGTAAAATATGAGGTGTATAGCACTTCCACACTTTGTTCTGCCAAAGTCGGACTATCCGTCTGCCTAAGCTATCTAAGTCTGCACTGACCGTCGTCCAAACATGTCTTTATTTTTATTAGTAAACGTAATCCTACCTTAAAACTTTTAAATTCATAAACCATACAAATTAAAGTTATTTGTTATGTTACGTTCGTGTTATGTTAAATTATTACGAGTGTATTATGTTCTTGAACACAAAGCATTTCGCGTCCTATTTTGCATTGTACAATGGATTTCCAATTTCCTTTACGTTGATAACTAGGAGATGAACATTTTATTAAACGCTTTTGTTTCATTTCAAACATGTTTAAGTTGTTTTTTTTTTCTAACATGTTTTTAGAACGCCATGTCACAAAATGAGCCACATTTTTTATTTCTATTCGCTAGTTCTTACGGGAAGTATAAGACAGACAGTAATTACATATATGTTTTCACTACACTAGCTCCTACAGGCTATTTTTGTACTTCAAAAACTTATGATAAGAAAGTTGCATTTTATCCACATGTGTGGCAGAGTAATTTGCATCTTAATTTTGACTTGAATTTTAAGTGATGATTTTGAATGATACATATTTAATATCATTAATTTGAATTGGATTTGTATTGTATAGTTGGTGTTCGCGTTGGTGAGGTGAAAATGTTTGTGTTTCACTCTAGAGCAAAGTTTGTTTAACCCTCGTGTAACCAAAGCTCGTGCCTTGAAACCCTCGCTACGCTCAAGATTCCACTTTGTGAAACACTGACTACGCTCGTGGCTTAATTTTGGTATCTTCTCTGGGGGTTAAACAACAACTTTCCCACCTTGTAAAAGAAATAAGTGAAATAACTATTGTTTGAAGAATTTTTAATGTAAGGGACAAAACTTTTCATGTTATGTTCGCCCCAGTCCTTATGGTCGCATTCTGTCATGAAAAACGTTTATAATTTTACTGTTCCTTACGGCACTAGACCCTTTTTAACCCTACATTTTTCTGCCAAGGCTGCCGTCAACGCTATTTTAGATGCAACCCGCTCTAAGATACAGCGTTATACGGGTTGTACCCGCCATTTTCAGGTCGGCCAAAATGTGATTGTGTCGTGTGTACTCGTTACACGGGCCGGGTCTGTTTATGCAGTCGCCGTTCTGCATAGGAAATGCACTGCGACGACATTTCTATAACCTGCCAGAGCATTCGTCTTGCAAAACCAGTATGTGAAATCTCTGGTCACTTATGGCAGTTACGGATATCAAAGCCACCATTATACTGGTTTGGTTGAAGCGAACGGTTGTGCTTAGTAAAGTATAGGAAGAACAGTCCTATACAGCTATGTAGACAAAACGATGTAACGGTCAACATATTCTAGCGGACATACGTCGTTCTTGCTAAACGAGAAAAGCGCAGCTCGCGACGCAAACTCTTCCAACTTTAACGAATTTCTTCTACGTGAAATATTAAAACAACTGCGGTTATTGGATATAGCTTGTTAATATTATGCTAAATTATGCAAGTTTCATTGAGCTTCGTACTAAAGTTTGGTTGTTTTACAAAGATTTTCTAACTAGACTTTAAGTTTGTCCTTGTGGCTGTTATGTTAGTTAACCTTGCAAGTTAACATTCAGTGTCTATTCAACATGAACACCGCGATATGGCAAATTATATTGCTAATTTAAAATTAAAAAAAAGCCTTCGTGATCGTCGATAGTATGTCGACTTCACCTAATTTTAATGAATGATTAGGTATATACAAACCGAAATGTGTTATTGGGGTAATTTACGTTTACATTTTGTAGATTTTGTCACCTTACTCTGAACAAAAACAGCTTTAGGTAAAGGTTTGTATAATTAACATTACCTTATATCATCATATGATAAAAGAGCCCGCGACGATATATATTTGCTCTGAAATATTTGGTCCGCCGTTATTTGTCGGTTCAATATCCAATTATGAATAATTTATCGACTGTCGTCCGCCGCTGATGAATCAATTTATTTTATCACTTACCTATTTTATATGGGCGCAAGTGCAGACGTGTTCACACACAACTAATTGGTTTTTTGTACTTACGTGCCTTTGGCATGGGACACGTGTAGTGCAGCGGGATTTGTAGACATGATTTTTCCGGAAACCCCGGAAATATTCCCAAAGCAAAGGCAGTCTGAATATTATAACTAGACTAAACTTACATGTAATTATTTTTTATAGGTAAAGATTACACTTCGATAACGACGGCAAGGGACTAGCATAATTTGAACCGTAATTTTCAGTTCATACATAATTATGCAGATTACGAAGGGCCGGCACACATTAAACTCGTATATAACTATAAGTCTGGACAGAAAGGAAGACGAACGAAGAAGTACTGAGCATGGCAGGAGAGAAAAGATGCCTGTAAGACACAGTAGCAACAAGGGGCAAGATGGTTGGCCACCTGATACGGCACGACAGATTCTTTTTAAACATCTTGGAGGGCAAGATTGAGGGTAAAAGACGCAGAGGAAGGCCCAGGCTCACATATCTCAGCCAAATAAAAGATAAAGTTTCTGTCGTGTCGTACGAGGAAGTTAAAAGGCTGGCCCAGCGAAGAGAAGAGTGGCGATTACTCCACCGACAAGAGCATAGCTCTTCAATATTGATGATGATGATGAAAACTACATATTAGTCACTTCTTAGAGTTACAAGGCTACTATCTGGCCAGTCGTACGCTAGTTTACCAACGTAGCAATAGTATATGACCTATAAAAATACATTTGTATTTATGATTGAAACATCGATGAATCTTCTATCTATAGAATTCGCGCACCACTATTCCCTGACATGTATAGCTTTTGGCTGTGAATTAAATATGTATTACTACGCTCGACTCGCGACTCTTTTGTTGAAGGAAAAATAAATAAAACTCATGTATACACACTAATAATATCTGTAAGGCTTGGGTGATGGCCGCGCGACTGTCTCGCAGCAAATTTAATATGCATTTTGTATGGCGAGTGATGACAAATCGCGATACAAGCTCTGTTTCGCAACTTTGGAGGGGCATTCGAATGTTGAAAATTTGAATTTAATTATTTCGCTCTAAGATACAAGTACCTGCGAGTAAGATGCACTGCGAATATTAATGTCAAATTTAGATCACGTTTTTAAACTGCAATGCTGCTCTTTAGGTAATGGAGTAAGTGTAATATTGATTTGCGTGCACTTTCTGTCATTATTTTTTACTAATAAGAGGGTACGGTCGAGGTATTAAATATCGACACGGATACAGTGTTTAAAATATGTACACACTGCCTATGGGCAATGAGGTCTTGCACGCATATTTTTGGCACTTTGCCCGTGTCGATATTTAATACCTTTACCTACTGTACAACACATTAAGATTGTAAGCGCATGTCTTCGCAAAGCTCTAATGCAGGGGTCGGCAAACTTTTGAGAAGAAGAGCCAACTGCAGTAGAAGTCTCCAGTTTTAGGAAGCTCAAAGAGCCGAAAATGTTTTCTACTCGTTGAATTATGATTTCGTATACCAAACTGTAATTGCGTTCTTTTCATGTATGGGCTCCCAACTCAACTATAATATTCATAAGCAAACGCCGGAATCAACTATAGTGAATTTGACCAGTCACGAGGCGCCGCGGTCCAGTAGAAAATACACCAACGCGCGGCTATTTCATAAGTAATGATCATATATTATGCACGCGTTGATGTCTTTTGTACTACTGAGATACTTACCTTATTTTCTTTATTTATTTAGGTTTTATTGTAGTAAACGTATTATTTACATGATTCAAAATATTGTATACAATAGTGATATAATCAAGCTTTTCAATCTCGTACCTTTATTAGTCCACTCAGCAAGCGACTAATAAAGCTCTATTATATCACGATTTTATAAAACACTTTCAGTGGTGTAAGAACTCTCAAAAGTAAATTTTATGGGCAACTTAAAGAGTCAATTATATAGTAATAATATAATGTGTCAATTATATTATTAAATCTCACGTTTTTGAGCCAAGCATGCAAATTGTACCTTTAATCCCATCTAATAAAGGGAATTGTGACCGTGACGGATTTAATGTTCTCAGTGCAATAACCATAAAACGATGCGCTTATGAACGGTCGTAAAGACTTCCTTTTGGGTGAAGGAAACATCCTCGCGAATAACCTTGCTGCGGCCTCAATGTAGACTCGGAAAAGGCATGCTGATGTAAAGTTGCTGTAGGACTCGCCAAGATGCTCAGAAATATCTGAACATGCGCTTTAAGCACTCATTAGTCTTGTTCAGATATTTGTGAACGCCATGGCCGTTCCGATATATCTTATGGCGACTGTAGTCAGCAGTGAGTCTGAACAAAATGTGATCAAATTGATTTTAACACTACTTTGTTCACGTCAGTTGGAACGCTTAGCCCGTATCAGTAATCACTTTTGCTGCTGATCTTGCAACCGGGTAATGCGGTTGAAATATTCAATATGAATTCTATTTTATTTTAAATGTATTAATGAATCAGTTCAAAATTCAGTTAAATCCAAAACATATAATATATATAGGTATAAACCACGAATAGGAACGATGTTTGTGCCAAAACATCCTTCCATTAGTTTTCATTCGTAAGAATACCGAAGTTCGGTATTCGAATTCAATATTAAAAGTATATTTGGACCCGGGTACGTCCTTAAACTACGTCCAAAAGAGAGGTATGGGCATTGTGAATGTCATCTCGCTTTGTGTGGTAGGGCACAGCCAGTGGATGTCATTCCAGATCTAGAGCAGAGCCCAACTGGGGAAGTACCTCCACCTTACAGAAAACAGCAGCCAAATAACATTAGACCCTACTCATAGTGTTGTGTTCCTGCCAGTGAGTAAGGTTGCCAGAGCTCAACGAGGGGGGGCGGGTTTAGGGTCGGCAACGCGCATGTAACTCCTCTGGAGTTGCAGGCGTACATAGGCTACGGAGACTGCTTACCATCGAGTGGGCCGTATGCTTGTTTGCCACCGACGTAGTATAAAAAAAAAAAAATATTTGTTTTGATGACTGTGAATATAATCGCTACATTCCTTTAACGGCGTGGATATCTGAAATGACGTCATGTGATTTCTCTTACCGTTTCAACGACATGCCATAAATCTATAAATACGTAAACATTATGTAACTTAGGATGCCTATTTAAAGTTGAATTTGTGTGATTTATATAACAGTGACGCCGTAAGGACGAATAAAAGGAAGTGCTAAGTGAAATGGCTGGCATTCAGTGACCGCCAGTTATATTTCGAAATATTTTTGAGATTACATAAGAGTGCTATGCGATTTTACATAACTTGTCATAAATAGGTACGTTACCGCGAGCGATTTTAATAGGTACCTCTCCAATTTTAATACCCTATTGCGTGTTTCGTAATTTGACTATTGTTCTATTCTCTCTAAATAATATGCTATGTAGAAGAATACACACTGAATGTGTGCTGTGAATCAGACAAGGTAATATTAATCAACCTAAACTAGCAATTGCCTACACTTATCAAACATCTAAATTGTAGGTTAGTTTAGTACGGTACAGGTGTGCAATATTTTCCTTTTAATATAAAAAGAGAAATAAGAGCGACTGGCGACGTATGACACTTCTTCACTGACAGTCTTCTGAACAACCATTTATATACAGAACAGAATATTAAAAGTATATTAACGTCCACTTACATCCCATAAAGTCGGGTACTAAGCCAGAGCAATTATGCGGTCTTGACATTGGATGCAGATCCGTACGACGCTCCGATGTCTGAACGGGACATCGCTATTTACGTGCATGTGGCTGTCTCACTCACAAACCGGAACGGTATGCGGAACCGCATCATTGTGATCACAATATACCGGTGCGCTCGCGCACGTGTCAACGAACGCAGGTGCGCGCGCATTGGCCAGCGGCGGCCATTGTTGGCGCGGGACACGCCCCAAGGATATGCCACCCCGTGTGTAAATGCTAGTTGGTCTAATTGTATGAAGAAATAATTGCTGTGCGTTATCTGTCGCAAATTGTTTAAATTAACGCTTGTTGTTACCTATAATCAGGCCCGTACATTTCATGCCGTTGACGCAAAAATGGCGTAATTTCACATACAGGGAGTTTGTTACAACACTACAAATTTAGATATAACTTACCTATTGACGCGTTGAAAAATAAATACTTTTTACGTAAAATACACTGTTAAAAAATCAAAAATAAATAAACTAAGAATCCATTCTTAAGTTGAGTGACAATAAAATGAAAGTCAGTTAGACGTTTCTGTACTGATTGACAAGAATTTATATCATTTAACTAAAGAGGTTGATAAACGATTAATTATTACGAAAATACTAATTGGAATCAACTCTATGTAGCGTGACGTCATTTTTCCGTCAATGTCATGAAATGTACGGGCCCTGCCTATAATATAAGGACTATAAGGTTATATACCATGCGTGCTTGCATCGAATAAATGATTATAAGATGTCTAGAGACATAGTTACTGTTTGTGATTTATATATTTCTCATTTTATTTGTCAGTCAGTGACACGATTCATTCGAATCGTTACTTAGCGCTCCAGACGATTGTTACTAAAATATTCATTTAGTTTCAAAAGTTCCCTTTGTTTACAATCGTGGCATTTTTTTAGTATGTAAAAATTTAAATCTAGGATGGCTTGCTTAAGCTTTAACTTATTAATATTTATGCGTATTTAGGTACTCGTCTTCATTTAGCAAGTTGGATATGTAGTTCGTCGGGCGCAGGTTTAAATTAGAACATTTAGGAAATTACTTATAGTGTTAAACTCAAAGTTTTAAACTATTGGGCCATTCCTATTAATCCGAATATAATGCTGAGGAACAATTTGAGCAAATATCATACTGTTTTTTATACTAAGCCGGTGGTAAACAAGCAAACGGCCTGCCTGATGATAAGCAGTCTCCGTAACCTATGTACGCCAGCAACTCCAGAGGAGTTACATGCGGGTTGCCGACCCTGACACTCCCCACCCTCGTTTAGCTCCGGCAACCTTACTCACCGGCAGGAACACAACACTAGCAATAGGGTCTAGTGCTATTGGGCTGCGGTTTTCAGTAAGGTGGAGTACTCAGATAATAATCGGCTTACACTTCCTTATGTAAATTTATTCTCTACTAGCATATCGAATATGGGTGGCGTATTAGAAGAGAAGCCTATTCTCAGCAGTGAGCGGTAAAAAGCTGATATGACGATGAAGATATCAAATACATGAATAAATACTGTAATTAAATTACGATAAGTGCTCGGATCGAGCAAGTTCTAGATACCTACGTAGATTACGAAAATGTAAGATTACACAAACTTTCTTCAATATCATGTTATATTATATTTTAAAATAACTGTACCTAGTGTGAACGCGTCAATACAAACATCGTTACAGAAAACGCTCAAACACCACTTACCTATATTATGACCTGTACCTATTGTTTAACACCGAAGGAGTGAAACCAGACTGAATTTGTCGGGGTTACACGTGTTCTAATTTACACGTGCCCGTGAAGGCTGTTGAAATGTGCGGCGGGGAAAAATCCAGATGCCATGTCGTGGATGCGCGTAGAGCGAAATGATGGATTTAGTACATCGAGCACTTTTAAATGTCAGGGGTTGAGAATTTTCCACTTATGCTCGTAAACTTGCTCTTTATGGATTAGTGTGGGTTGCATGTAATAGTTTTTTATGAACTAGTGCATAAAAATAAAACAGATATCTACCTACAGTCGCTGGGCACTGCTGTCTGTGCCGTTTTGAGAAGCGTAGGGATCGGAGTAAGTGGTGTACTCGAAGAGACCTATGTTCTGCAATGAACAATAAAAGGGTCGACATGTAGATTAGAGCTTCAACTTGAGACAATGAGACAGCGATGTGACTTTGATTTCCGACATAAAAACATAACATCTTTAAATTCCATCCATGTAGATATATAGAATTTAAAGATACAAACAATAAATTTATCACACTCCAGCGACTTATAAATTCTTGACTCTACGTATAAAAACAGGAATGCAAATTACAACGTAAGTGCAGAAAAAACACTAACTCCTCGCTAAGTAAGAAGGCGGCAGATAAACGTGCCGTTGCCTTGCAACTGCAGCGGCTCAGTACAAACTCGTTATTATTTCTGCCGCAACACCATTTTAATTAATGCTCCCAGCATTATACCCGCCTCTTGGACGTTACGGCGAAATGTCTCCATCGAGAATAATCCGATCGCTTTTAAATACAACCGAGGCTGTAAATTAAAAGCGAGGCTGTGCCTACATGACGCCTGTTTTCATTGTCAGTTAAAAATGGTGTATTCCCATTTTGTCACCGCCCCACTTGTCCGCTGCCAGACATGGAGTGGGGACAGATGGAAATGATTTATGTGTAGCGCCTATTCCCATCCGTATCCGGCGGGGACAAATGGGAATACACCTTAAAAATGATCGCGGGAAGCCGGCAAAATAGAGATTCTGCGAGTCAGATATTATTCAAATTTAAATACCTGTATACCTTTGATGATAATTAAAAAAAATAACTTAAAAGAAAGTGTTCCTCAAAGTCAGTTGTTTTATGTATACTTACGATATGATTTGACAATTCGAAGTCCAAGCATTGAACGATATCATGTACCTATACATATTTTTGGATTGCTATTTTTTATGGAGACGTGATGTTCTGCTCTATGTAGAGAAGGGTTAATAAGTTAATCAGTTGTACATTTTTCATGGTGCTTTTAAATGTCGTAATAATTGGCGTGTTTAAAATTGAATATAAATTGTTAAGTTTTTATTTATATTGCACCTACAAACATAGTTAGTAGTAGAAACAATGAAACATATATTAACTATTACTAAAGCCTTGAAACTTTACAAGTGGCTTTCTGATTTATACACCGAGCAAATAACTCTTGCCACAATTTTATGTGAACTTAAAGACGGTTCTCCATTGTTGGAAATAAAGTTAGCGGTAGAGTGCCCGCTAAGTTAAATTGTAAAACACTTTAAAATTATTTTAATAGAGATTTTAGTATTTCCTTTAGTTTTAAGAATAAATTTGAATTATGGGAAGATACGCTACGATCCTGACGTTTACCCTGGTTATTCATGATTATTCATACAACTTCTTCGTCGTTACACACTTCAGCGACCGTCACTACTCGACTCATTTTTTTCCTTAGGTTTATGCGCCTGGTTCTTTCAAGTTGTGGTCAATTTACCTTTTACCTAGAGAGAGTGTAGTCTCAGGTATTCAACCTGTACTATCAGTTGTTCGGTCGACACGTCTCCGCGTCACATACTAGAACGCCAGAATGTTCAACTAGGAAGGCCTATGCACACCATGTGCGTAGACGTGCACGCGCGTGCGGGTTGTAATATACAGATTCTTATGAGATACGGCACAGAACTTGCGTTACGTGTGCGTGCAGTGGTGCCGTTCTCGAGAACGTTCTCCGTTTTGTAACTATACGTGTGCGTGTACGGCTCTGCACACGCAGCCGGTTGCTCTGGCCTTAAAGAGACTTTTGATTGGCGAACGAGAAGGATATTGGTGCTGAATGCAATCAGCGTGTATACGCTTATTTCTGCCCATACGCACAGGACATCAGCTGTCGTAAAATCGAGCCAATCCTGTACGTTTCTCAGACTGTCAGTATCACGCGTTTCGTCCAGTTATCGATAGCACTCAGATTGCCAACGGTAATCAGATTAAGGAAGTGAACTGGAGGCTTTTACATGGACGAAAAGACAGAGCCGGCAATTTCAATGAGTTAACTGTTGGACCGAGAAACAGAACTTTTCTTGTGACGACAGACGCCAAGATGTCCATCAAAATAACGTATAGCTATTGGAATAACTCTGTTATTATTAATGTAAATTTATAGGTATAATATACAGATCAACAATATAAATTGGTGGTTTGACTTTGAGTGCTTATTAATAGAATAGCGTTTTATTTAAGATCCAGCATTGTGGTAACTACTGGTAGGTGACTTCTGATATTGTTAGATCATCTCTACCATTTTAACTTTTTAAGGAATGATTGTTCATTAATGATTTTTTTTAACCTTTAAGTTATTTTAGTCATGCATTATTTTAATTATGCACCTAAATTAACTGATTAAACACTATTGATCGAAACTGTGTAGTGTGTATGAATGGTAAGCGCACTCAGGTAATAGAACATTTATAAATTCCATATCGACCCTCTGCTTCCACTTCAAATATACACTTTATTATCCAAGAAACAAAACTCATTTTAGCAATCATAATATCAGTGGCGAGATTCGTAATGTAATCCTTCGTAATGTGAAATAGTAATTGGTCAATCACACGTGGTCAATTGCGCGTGCTGCGGTAACGTGCGTGATCTGCTAGTATCGATGTTATTTTGTCTGACTTGTTGAGTTGCAGGAATGTGCAGTTCCACTTGGGTTGTTCAAACTTGGAGGTTTTACATGTGTTTTTGTGATCTTTTCGTGCTTGACTGGTTGTTTGAAAATGTTAAAGGGAAATCAATATTTTTAGCTTTTTCTAGTGATAATCCGAAAAAAACGTGAACGTAGCCGTGAAATCTGTTCAATTTTATTTTTGGTTGAAGAATTTGAATTTATACTTAACAGTAATATTTCCTTAGTTAAAACAATAAGCAAATGTAAAGGCACTTTAAGCTTTTTTTTAAATATAAATGCGTTTCGCGATAAAGAAAGATCCTTAGCATGTCTTCTTTGAAACTCGTTTCGTACTTTCTTCTGTTTACTGTTTTAATATAGTTAAACTGTTATAGTTTTTTGTAATTTTACCTTGTATTTTAAATTTCATGGCTTTGTAAGAAATGAGGAAAGACTTATTAACACAATAAAATTATATGCATATTTTCCAAATCCGTAAATACTTAAGTAGTACCAAATCCACATGATTAGCACTCGTGCAAGTTATCACATAAATTCGCTTTCTATGACTCTTGACTGGGCTTTTCAGCGAGCCTCCGGTAAAGGGCGTAAGCCTTCATTTAAATTAAATCCAGAGGGCTTTCATAAAATCCCTACTACTTTTTTCTTCGCATTAATAAGTAAAGGACCCGTAAAATATCTGAAGAGGAACTCTCGATTAGGGTAAGTAGTTGAACTAAGCCTATTTAAAACTGTTCTTATTGGCGCTAAGTTAGTTGTGTATAAGGGACTACTGCCATAAATAACTTTTCCGCCATTTTAATATTGAATTCCTGACATATTTGGTTTCTTGTAGTCGTTGTCAGTAAGTAATTTTTTTGGAACTACGCAAATAATTCCAAATGCTTTGTATAAAATTGATCAATCAAGAATAGGTTATACTCCTTAAGAAGTTTTACCCATTTAATCCCTAATTGTAGTTCCATCCAATCAGCCATTAAAAAACAAATCAAGGATCACCTCAACTTGAGTAGGCGAAGTCGCGAAATCATAGGACACTTTAACTCCCGCATATCTAAAGAGGGGGGTATCGGGTGCCCCCATTCTCCCCAGAACGGGGAACGGGGGAATCTCGGCTAGGTGTTTAGCTGGTTTATGGAGATTGGGATCGGGACAAAGGAGTCCGAGTTACGGTGCCTAGATTGCGCGGTGATCCGAGGTACCCGTTTGAGTTATTGTGTTTTATGCTAATCTAATAGAATGGTTTTGGAATACGTTATTAGTTTTTAATCCGTGTTATGCTTATGGAGCATTCCTAAATTATAAATACAAAAATCATCACTTTCAAAGATAATCACATCGATTTTGTAGACTCACACGCGACATGTGGGATTTTAATGACTTGGAAACGCCAACGATATGTTAATTTTACAAATATCTATCGACTGCAAATAAAAGGGTTTCATGTGGCACATATGGTATGGTAGTGCACACTTTTCTTTAACCCATAAATATGTATATGCGCAGGAAGCTGTTTTAGACGCACTGGAAAAAACTTGCTTCTACTCATAAGAATAAATACGTAACCCCGAGGAGTACAGACCTATAATATATAGGTTATTATTACACGCCCTTATTAGGTTTCCAGCTTTATTACAATTCGATATAACGCTATTGGACATCGTCCTATTAATGGAAATTATAACATAGTACCTATGTAATATGACGTTTTACACTCATGCCTTCTAGAAGAACCCCCATACTGTAGTCCCTCGAGCATTGCCCTACTTCGATATAGAATCGTGATAAAAATGGACATTATGCATTCTGCCTCGCCACGAACGGCTCGCGGCGGCCCACACATGCGACATGATAATGTAATGCGCACGACCTGTGGCTACTCTAATAGGCTCTCAGACGTACGAGGATAGTGGACTGCTTCTCCATACAAACGTAATCCCCATTTTCCTCGTTGGATATTGGCATTATGGAAAATATTTTTATGCAACTTGATGTATATTAACTATATAGCTATACCCATTTGTTACGATTTTTTATTAAGCACCTATTATAAGAGTAGGAGCTTTTAAAAATTTGCATGAAATTTGGTTTTTCACTCCTGTAACTCTTTTAATAATCAAAAAATCAAAAAAAGCCAAATGAAGGCGCATAGCTAGGGTTAATGTACAATAAAATATTTAAAAATGTTTTCCATTATTACAATATCCAGGGAAGAAAATGGGGACTACCTTTGTATGGAGAAGCGGTGGTCCACTATCTTATTAACGTTTACATATTAGACTACAGCTTTACTTATAATTACATGCGTTCTAATATTTAACTCGTATAGATCAGGTTAATATACTTCGCCACACGTTATACGCGTAGGATTTATCTCGCGTAATCGTCATGGTCACTGTCAATAGTGACGATGCATTTTAAATTTGCTTATATGTACATATTTTTTTGCACCATTTTGATTATTACACTGCGTATACCTTGTGCATTAATTGTTATATGAGGGTACTTAGCCGTACATGTATAAGCGGTTAAGCATAGGGGAATCACGTCTTAACTAGTCGATTTTGTGACAGATGCACTTGATTTTGACATGATGTATTGCATCCGCGGCTGAGGGGGTCCTCAATAGTGACTTAAAAAGAAGAAGTGTTGAATGTTGTTCTGTCTTGTCCGCAGGCCATCCGTCGCGAAGGGAGAGCGAGTTCAAGAAGCCATCGCATGCGCCGCAAAACGGGCGTGTGCACCACCGACCCTACGTTCACAGCAAGGTACGAACACGCCTCGTATTCAACGGTTTACGAACAAACTTGTCTGTAAGATTCAACCGAGACAGTTCACAACACTAGTACTATTCTTCGCTCCCAAGCCTGAAAATTCGAGGAAAATACAGAAGTGTAAGCCAAACTAGTCTGTGTAAGACTCGGCCGAGACCTAAATCACAAAATCATTTAACAGGGGTTGGTAAGAAGTTATTATGGCCAACTTTGAACTGTTGAAGCTGAATTGTATTATGTTCTTTACTAACGGCCCGAGATAATTGGTAGACCTATATAGATCGTGTCATTCACGACGACACGCGCCTTGACTCCTATTGTCATGTTATTGAAGGTTAGATTTGACAAAACTGCGCGTCATCGTGGATGACACGAACTATAGTCCTCTCTTTTGACTGGAATTTCTTTCCGATACTTTGGTTTTTGGATACAACCGTAAACCTCGGTGTCCATTTTCTAGTGCAGCCTGAAAGCTTTAGGACACTGACGGCAAAATACTATTTTTATATTTGTCACGTCTCCGTAGAGTTAGAATCTGAATAAAATAAATATGTACAGCGCTCCATTTGCTACTACATGCAAATTCATGTCATTTTCATTTTAAATGCAGACATTCAAATCTGTGAGGTTAAGTTCGAATTCACTGAAGCTGTATCCAATTTACAAATTCAAGCTTCGAGTAAAAGCTAGTATTAAAAATATCTAAAGTCCTGAGATCGCTAAATAAGCTCCCGGAGTGAACCAGCGGCTCGGAAAGTTCTTGCAAGATTTGGTTTTGAAAGTTTAACAAAAAAATAAATTTATGGGAGCCCGCAAGAAACTCCATTTTGTATAATAGCGTTATTTTCAGACCTTCAGCGGAGAGTTGTTGTTTCGATGATGACTTATAAATTTTGCAGACGATTGTTACACGCGGACGAAGAACCGCTTTATTGTTAAGTCAAATAAAGTATCTGAGTACTATGCTACTGTGTAGGTGTCAGGCAGCGAGATTCTTTATCCTCACGCCTTTAAAAAATTGGCCATTGTTTAAAATAACACAATGAGTTGAGAACAGTAATAATTACCGATTTAAAGCGGCTGCTAAAGGGTTAACTGGTTTATGTAGACACCTAGTCTGAATTAATGGATGTGGACGAGATGTACTAGAGAAAAATATCAGATGAATGCACTGATACCTTAAGGGTTCATTCAGTTAATTTGTTTTTTTTTTTCATTTTCTTAAATTTTAGTAGGCAAACCCTTGAACTTGGCAACTTCGACAAACCAAACATGACTCAGCGAACAGAGGAGGTTGGCCTGCGACACTCATGTCGCGTTTTCATATTCTCAGTCATTTAACACTTAAATAACTTAAGTAAGTGGTTCAAGCCCTTTTATTATAGCGACATTTAATAAATTACTTGTAAATTTATATATTCGGTGTTGTGATATAACATTGTATTTTCAGAGCGATGGGTCAGTCTTATCGGCGCCGCCTACGCATCGACCGCCGCCCCTAAAAATCAACGGCATCCAATCACAAGTGAGTTGTACAATTCTTAGTTTAAAAATATTAACTTGGATGCGTATTCTGGGTGTAATATCAGGATATAAAAGTTTGATCTGGATTTGTTATGGATACGATCTGTCAGTGTCAAAATCAAAAGTGACATTTCTGGTTGAAGAAACGACATAATGACTTAAGGCAAATGGTCTTCCGGTTAGAGCGCCATCTTGATAGTTAGCCTCGAGTTTTTTGCTCATTAATATTGTTTAATGTGTAATATCGATAGCTCATTATACAATAAACTAATGTGGTAGTGTGCATCGAAAGGAGAATTATTCTTGAAAAGCGTTTAACCACCATTTTGGAGTCAACGGCCGGTAGTCCACGTGCTACTTGTAAATTCCAGCTGTCGCTTTACAGGAGCTAATAAAATCACCGTACAGTCAAGTATTTAGAATCCTAGGCCACTATAGAACCTTGTCGCTTTAACTACTAGATACTTGACACGCATCACTCAATAAGCACTGTCGTAGGAATCAAATTGGTTGACTGTACATCACTGTCGAGTACTAACCGTACAATTTTAGTCGTATTTAAAGTTCCTAATATATAATACCTTGATACTGGCGAAATAGTCCCACTGGACTGATTCCATAATTTTAAAAGAATGAATGAATGAACATAAGGCATTATGACAAGACTCGCAGTGCATTTCACGGTACTTGATAAATTGCAGCTGTCGTATTATATCAATATCAAAACAAAAACCGTAACCAAATCGAATTAGTCTATAATAGATAAAATATTACATATAAATGCCCATACTAGGATTCGAACCCTTCTGCTTAGGCAGTAGGCAGGGCCACTACCGACTTAGGCTAGGATGCTGTTAAACAACAACAAAAACACTATCTAAACACTGCTACCTAAATAAGAAATTCCAGTATATGTAAAAAAGCATGTAAACATGCATGTTAGTATCAAATTCGAAAATATCAACAATTCTTTGCCCTGAATACCGAGAAGGCATAAAATATAAATTAGCATTGAATAATATAATAAGTTTATTTTTGATACCGCGCCCCAAGAATGTAACCCGCGTATTGGAAGATCTAAAAATAACTCCCAAAATAAAGTTTGATTGATGCTCGTTGAACGCAATAGACAAGTGCGTGGGCACTATCCACGAGAAGTTACTACGATTCTCATTTGTGTTGAATTACCGGTTCGATAATAAATAAAAGCGGAGGTATTTATAAAGGTAACTAAATTTAGCCTCAGCTTTAAGTTCCTTTTAATTAACGAAGGTCTATATTCAGCAGTAGTAGTAGAAGTGGTAGTAAACTCTTTATTGTACAAAAAAATACATATAAAAGTAACATACAATGAGTAAGAAGTACAAATGCGAACTTATCCCTTTGAGGGATCTCTTCCAGTTAACCTTTGAGTAGATGAGATTATATAGAGAAGAAGTCAGATTTGTAGAGCACCGGCCAATAACAATGGGCTACTTTTTATGGAAATTTTATACGAACACCCGTTTTCAATATATAAGTATTGTTTTCATATAAACAGATGCGAGACAGCAAGTAATTCTGTGTCATTATTGTCATGTGTAGGTCGAGTATACAAACTTTTGGCAAGTTGATCGATATCTTGACAGTACATATAATCGTTATTAAATATTTTCTTCATAATAATTGACCGAGCTTTAGCGAAGGCCTCCGTTTCAACACCGGTCCGGCTGTTCTCTACACTCAGCTGCAAAAGGGCATAGGTACCAACTTTATGAATGGAATTCATTCACTTTTAAAGCTCGTATTACGGACGTCACACATGTCAACAAATATAGTTCGTGTCATCCACGATGACGCGCAGATTTGTCAAATCTAACCTTTAAGAACATGACATTACGAGTCAAAGCGCGCGTCACCGTGAATGACACGATATATACATTGTTGATTTGTAAACCAAACTGACGTCGCAATCTCTCGAAACACGCCACAATAACAATACAATACTTTTACTGCCGCCAAACCGTAAATCATACGGCCGGGCCGTAAACGGGCCCTAAATTTAATCGCCCGACTGCTAAGGAGGCGTAATGTGTACATAAAACTAGTTTTATATTTGCGCTTCTACAATACCGGCCGAAGTTTCCTGTTAATAACGCTGTTTATCTTAGGAACTTGTTTGTTAACTGTTCGTTAAAGGTATTAAGTTATTACAGCTATGGGGTTTTAAAGTTGATAATTAACGTTTTGTTGTTGCAGTGTTTTTTTAATAAATATAAGCGAGTGGCGATTACAATAAGTTTTTTGCCTATTATGGATGAATTTAACTACCACCAAAAAGCATGAATAAAACCCACTATTTTACAGATGACGGTAACCATTAGTATCGACGTCTGATCTAGGGTAACCTTTCTCATGCCTTCCTCAAACAAACAAATAATATATCTATAGATTTAACTAGTTTTGTGTTTTTGACACTACTATTAATATTCAACGGCAATCGAATTCCGTGCTTAAATATAAAAAATACTCTTTCATATTTTACAAAAACGCCATGTACAGTTTCCGAAAGCATCGGCAGAAACCGCCAGTGAACAATCAACATTGCTCCAAACGGAATATTTCATTTTATTTGTATTTCGTCCGACAATAAACGTTTTAAACGTTAACATACGTTGTCTGTATTTGGCATGGCATAACGTTTCGCAGAATAGTATTTTTGTCATTGTTTATATTTATTTAATCGAGTTGCATGAATTCACTCAGTAACGAATAAATGTAGGTAAAAAATAGTCTGTTACTTAGTTTTTATAGACACAGGAGGATGAAACAAAACAGAATGACAGCTTCATGTAACTTTTCTGGAAAGATATCGGTTTAAATGTCCCGTGGTTGTTACTATATTACTTCACTTATTTTGATGTCGTTTTTTTTTATTACCGTGAAAATTTTGGTAAATAGAATGTTCACGTATGAGCCCTTCGATAGCTCAGCTGGTCCTAGGTTCCCTAGCATATTAAAAATTTTGGACAGGCATTGCACTCATTCAATATGGGATATAGTCACTAACCTTGAGCACACTCCGATGACTTTGAAGATCCTGGGCCTTCTTCAGCTAGCTAGCACTTCCAGGTCCTTGAGAGGTCAATACAAGCAACACAAAACTGATTGTTCGCCGAAAACACCGAAATACCGATTTTTGGAAATAATAGCGCACAGACGACATGCGTTGCAGGCCGCGCCCGAGCCGAGGGGTGAACGTCAGAGGTTTCTTGTCTACCCCCGAATTTGCTCCGGGACGACTTACCCTCATATTAAAAGATTACAATGCCCGAACATAGATAGAGTTCCCTATTCTGTACAATATAAGCGCAATTTCACCGTATGACGTGAAAATCTTCCTCTATGTTACAAAAACGTTTGGAATTTTCAACTCAACGGAAAATTACATAGGTACATTTGTTTTGTCCCAAATAGGGATTTGATGTTTATTTCGTCCACAATGAGGAGCTTCTCATACTTACAAAATATAAAAATCGACCCTTAAGAGGCTGTCAATACCTAAAGCGCGCACACTGTCTATTTGTATCGGAGTAAATGAGATAGCACTGTCGCATGTTACTGGGCCTGGGCAAGGGAATAATTAGAAAAATATTTAAATAAAAAAAGTGGATTATTAGTGTAATATTTTACTCAATAGCGGTTTAGATATAAATGTTTTGATATTGTGATTTTAATTACAGACCCATGAGTCAAAACAATAAAGACATAAAACCGTTTAATTGTGATTTTAAGACCAATCTTTGCAATTATTTTCTATCGAGCCGATTTCGTTCAATCATGTATCGAGTACAACCACGGTCTTTGAAATATAATTAATATGAACATATATTTTTCTTACTTGACTAAAACAAATAGTCTTTCTTAAAAAACTGTTTAAGTAACATCAATTTCAAGGACATTGGGTGCTGACAGCCTCTTAAAGTTATATGAAATTAATTAATACCTTTACTCCCCTGGTAATGACATATGTTTTAATCTTTCAGAGTGCAATTGACAGCTGTCAGCCGCCTATAGAAAGTATATTGAAGGTAAGCTATTTTTACACCTGCGGGCTCAAACGCTTCCTGGATACGACTTAGTTGCAACACGTCTGAACACTCATCGCGGCTATTTTCTATTTTATGTGCACCTGTGACACATTTTCGTATTTATCTCCTATTCCACGGAGTATTAAGGTCAACTACTTAGGAGACGATGCAGCTATGTCGTTTAAGTTTTTACAGTACATATGGTCCCACTTTACCGCACTAGTGCGATAATTAGCACATTACGTAACTATGTAGAAATTTAAAGAGCCATATGTACTGTAAAACGTTGTACGATACACTTATGTCGATGTAAAACATTTTATAACAAAACATTAATTTATCGCCACTCGTTGCGAATTTTCTACTTTTCGCACTTGCATCGTAATGTACTGGTTTGTATGTACTTACCGTTTTAAGTTCACTTTATTTGCTTAAGCAGCAGGTTTTTTTAACGGCAAGCGAGTTATGATTTAAAATTCACTATGCACCTACTATTAAAAAAAAACTCGCAATGCAATAAAACTTTATACATGTATAGTGGGGAACGTTATACAAAATTGTAACATTGATTACAAAATTACTTGAATTTTCAATTATATTCGACTATTATTGAACAGTACCAACCTTGTAATTTAATGTCAAATACTCAGACTCACACGTCAATATATATCTTGCTTCAGCAGGTGGTTTGCCTGCTTATTTATTTTGTGGTTTTCCTGCACTTTGGTTGCGCAGAAAATCTAAGTCCCCATTATTCGTGCTAGGCATTTGCGATTAATATACCTGCGGCGGTATCATTGTCGCATTTTTATCACTTGTCATGCGTCACTTTCGCACTTAGGTACATACTTGTTAGACAGATTATAAAAAAGTGGCTGTGACAGAATCGGACAGACAGACGGACATGACGAATCTATAAGGGTTCCGTTTTTTGCCATTTGGCTACGGAACCCTAAAAACCGACCATCTTAGCCTTACTGCATGAGTATACAATGAATATACCTGCTACTGTAGCACCAATTCTAGTTAATTATGTACAGTTAGATACACTGCTTTATCTCCACACATATTAATATGCTCTCTATGATGTGTTCAGGAACCGCATATTACGACCGCCATTGTGGCATTCAATAAAGCCTCATCTCGTATATCATATATAATCGAATTTTATGAGTGATTTGTATGAGTGCTCGTCACCGAGTTACTTTTTTGTAGTTTACTTTGCTAACTTTTTTATATACGTAGCTAAATGTACAATGATTTGAGTTATCTCTCAAAGCGAGATACCTGCTATGGGGTGCCGTTCAATTTTAATACAAACTTTTAGCATAATTTCATTTAACTACTATTGAAACTCATAATAAACATTATGTATAAAAACAAAACATATAAAGTTGTTAGTCATACTAATTTAATGACAGAATGCTCTATCATCATAAAAACATTCTTCATAACAATCCTTAGGAATAATTTTACTTGTTATAACATACATTTCGTATAATAATTAAAATACAGTACTAAATTTTAACGAATGGTGACATAGTGTTCTATGATAAATATACTTGGTGTCAATCAAACTATTAAATTATACAACAATCTACCTATTCAACTTTAAAGCTGGTCGCCGTTAGGTACGACGACGAGCGAAGCGAGGAGGAGTGTTAGGTAGAACTGTGACCATATGGGCAGAACCATATGTCTCGGAAATTGTATTTTTGCTTGTTCATTTTCACTAGGCGTTTATATGAAGTTTATCTGAATCCCTTAGGAACCACACAGGTTCCAACTCACACTGGCCGCTGCTTTGCGGTAAAATGATATATGTCAACAGACGTAAAGTACGTAGGTCAGTTTGACGCTTAGAAAAATCGATTATGTTCCATGCAAATATAATGTTTAAGTTTTTTTATTAATTAGTAATTCAGTGTTGTTAAACTTTCAGCAAACTCAATCAAATAAAGTTTATGAACGATTTGCCGTGGTTTGATTGTGAAACCACACCTTCAATATTATGCTGTTGGTTTTCATGAATAAAAAACGTTCTGAGTATAAAATAGTATACAAAGTGAACATTATACTGGTTGCCTGTTATGCAAATACATTACTATGCTACTAAACTATAATTACTTTCGAAATTATGCAATTCGTTTTTATTGTATTTGTTTTTATACCAAATCATAATTTCTGCATTTCAAAATTATGCAAAATGAAATTTCGCAAATTGTTATTATTAAAAACATTACACACCCCCTGCTATGATTAAAATGTATTTTAGAATACCTACACGTGGAGGAAAGTAAACCGAGCCTTTAAAGTTAAAGGTCAAGGGCCTATTGCTCTGGCATCACAAAGTTATAAAGGTCAGGCATCAAAAGTGGTCTCGGACTAAAATAGCGACAATGTTTTCGCAGGAAATGAAGTCCCTACCGCAGCCGCTGTCAGTCATCGCCGCTACACCCCGCAAGGAGCTCGAGAACAAGTTCATCTTCGACCCCTTTACGAATAAGGTAATATTTGACCCGAGTAACCCGTATTACCAATTAACCAAGTTACATAACATATATTGGAAGAAAACAAATGCATTAGCCTGACTGAAACAACAAAAGCAACAACGCGACAAGACACACGGCAGCGACAGCGATACATCAAAGGCAAGCTGACACTGTGTCTTGCCCTATGTAGCGTAAATTTTCTCTGTAGAAAATAATGTGTTGCGTCGAATCGCTTTTAACGTTTTATCAGAGTTGTGCGCGGGTTGTTGTGGTTGTGTTCCTATAACTTCTTTTTTTAGTTCCTCGCACAGGTCTGATAGATACTCAGTTATAGTCGTTAGCTGGCCCTTAACGGCTTATCCTTTGTCCATTGTTAACTAAAACGGCGCGTGCCACTACCTGCAAAAAAAAGGGCCCGGTCACTTTAACCGGTTATTTAATTACAACTTATAATTAACCTTTTACTAGGATGGACTACAAGTGGCAAAAGTCAAGTATTCGATCCCGACTAGGGACATAAGGCAAAATTTTGTACAAATTCCTTCCTCCTTTATGCCCGGGCAATTGGGCCTTTAAAATCACTCTTTATCCTTAACAACTGACAAGGAAATTTTTGATGAAAGATAAAACAAATTAGTATACACGTGGACTCAGTACTAGCCTTCTGGGTTCCCCTCGACTAAAGTTTCGCCCGTGTGCTCAAAATCATTGCTAGTTCTTGAGGATAAATAATAACCACGGTTTAAAAGCTCAACATTAATCTATTCGTATAAATGTTCCACATTTACTACGTTCCGCGTATGATATCCTGTTTAATATTGTTACTTATTATATGTTTTTATCAATAGGTTCAAGAAAACCCCCAACTAATCAACAACGATCTCAAAACACCTCTCCCTAAACCCGGTAAGTGCTAGTTTTTATCACACACGTATTTTTAAGTAAAAAACGTGTTGATGTATTAAGCTGTCTAACAAACTTGATAGGCTGTTGATTAATTAATAGTCAAATTAAGTTATTTCTGATCGTATCAATGAGGTTTAATGATTCTGTCAATATTAATTGATTATATACCGGATAAACGTTCGAATTACGAGCGTAGCAGTTAAAATATTAAATTGGAATTAGTTAATGGGTCAATTCTCGTAGGGCAGTTATCACCCAATAAGTGTTGTTAAATTGGCTCTTTCAAGAATTATAAAAATTTATTCTTCTCGTTTTACTCAAATACTACTTAGTGTGTCACTTAGCTCGATTTAGTATGGAGGTATGGTCCCATCCGGCAGAAAGCACGAAACTTGGCATGCATATATGAAGCTCTTATATACGTTTATAAGAATAAATAGAAGTAGAAAAACACGCCGAAAAGCTACCACATTTTTATTGTATCTTTACTGGTTTTTATGAAAATGTATAAAAACTAATGATGGAAATATAAATGTGGAAAGGTAACTTCTCTGCGCGTTTCTAATTCTATTTATCTTATTAACGTAAAAGCTATATGCATGCCAAATTTCGTGCTTTCTGCCGGATGGGACCATAGTTGAGGCTACGAGTAAGAAGCCCCACTAAAAGGAGGCGACTCGATATATTGCAAACTCTTACGGTCACCCTTTGTCTATAAAACTCAGCAAATCTTTGTTAAATTTCGGCTCTTTCTTACACACATAAAATGTCAAAATGACAGATAAGGACAAGCAATTATCAAGGGCTTGTTAGACTAGACAACCGTTTATGAATATCGCAAATATTATATATTTTATTTTTACAAACTTCATCGATTTGACGTTTCAGTAGCCGAGTTTTGACCTAAAAGTGCACAACTTTTGACTTAAATAATTTCTAAAGGTTAAAGTTTAACTCGCAACAAGATTACTAAAACGATGCCACGGAATTGTGGTTAAAACCTTATTATTTTAGATTAGATCAAGGTTAGGCGTGGATTCCGACTAAATTGGAGTTATTTGCGTACAAATTGGGGCAAAGACAATTAGCGAGGAGGATCTGTCAAACGAGCTATTATATCATCAGAATGTGGACGAGCCTTGACCCAATTTTTGGCCGGCTTAAATCAGAGTTATGGCTGCCCCTATTAGTCGCGTCCGAATGTTGATTAGGACCCGAATAATGTTTGGATAAGCTTTTGAAGAATAAATATTCTGAAAGTCAGTCATGTGATTTGGTCACTTTAAGTTTATACTTTATTCTGTAACTTCCTAAAAAGAAAACGTATCATAAACTAAATTATTGCAATTAAAATATGATGTTTTAGCGATTACATTAATTCACATACAGTACCTACATAGTTTGTAGAAAAGTTCAAAAGCAACAACAAACAAAAGAAACTCAACAGCAAAGCTCTCCTTGATTAAACCAATAGTGCAAAATATTCAGTAAAAAACGCTGTAAAGGGTGTAGCAGGATAGCCTAGGAAAAATTGCCCCCAGAGATTTTGGGCCGAAACTGTAATCAAACGATGCCTTTTGGGGAGGTTATACTCTGCACAAAGTTTCATCCCTCTGTTACCCCCTGGGGGTGAAAAACACCCGATTAACCCCAAAACTGTTTTAATTAATTTTTCCTAAACTATGAAAGTGACAAATTTCAAATTACGTACAAATATTAATAAGACTAAAAGCTATGTGCTAAAAAAATATTAATCCCCTAACGATTGAAATTCTTGTAAAAAAAACAAAAATAAAAAAAGAATCAACCTGTATATCAAGTTAGGCTCATGGTACCACACCATTTTTTTTTTCAAAAATGAACCAGTTTATATTCTACATGATACAAAAGTTTCATGGACCTACTCCAGAAGGAACATTGCGAAATTAATATGTATTGGCTCTTTGGTGCGTACTATTCATTGAACTCTCACAAAGAGCCTTGCATTATTAATAAACAATGGCTTGCGATCGGACCGCTGGCGCTGCTCGTGCCCGATTTGAAAAAGGTGGGGATAAAGAAGTATGAATCAAACTCATTTGTATTTATAAAAACATTTTTAGGGTTCCGTAGTCAACTAGGAACCCTTATAGTTTCGCCATGTCCGCCTGCCTCTCTGTCTGTCTGTCTGTCCGAGGCTTTGCTCCGTGATCGTTAGTGCTAGAATGCTGAAATTTGGCATGGATATATAAACCAATAAAGCCGACAAAGTCGTACAATAAAATCTAAAAATTTAATTTTTTTGAGGGTACCTCCCCTACACGTAAAGTGGGGGTGAATTTTTGTTTTTTGCTTCAATCCTACAGTGTCGGGTATCGTTGGAAAGGTATTTCAAAACTAATAGGGGTCTTCAACAAACATTTTTTGATTAAGTGAATATATTCGGAGATAATCGCTCCGAAAGAAAAAAAATGTTTCCCCCCCCCCCTCTAACTTTTGAACCATAGGACCAAAAAAAATTTAAAAAATCGTGGAAGTAGAGCTTAAGAAAGACATTAAATGAAAACTATAGCGGACATGATCAGTTTAGCTGTTTTTGAGTTATCGCAAAAAGTTTCCCCTTCATAGTAAAAAGACATACTTTAATTAGGTACTGATTATGCAAATTTGCCTATTTGTTTAACTTACGTGAAAGGTACCGTTTCATCCCTTGGTTAACAATTTACTATACTTTAAGCTCCAGTTTAGCTTATTGTGACGGAAGAGTAACTACTGAACCCTACACTGAGCGTGGCCCGACATGCTCTTGGCCGGTTTTTTTAAATTATTTTGTTTGCGGGTCCGAGACGTTGCGTATTAAGCATGATACGAGTATAATGATTAGTAGCTACGAAATAGTACGTTTATTTTAATTTCGCAATGTTCCTTCTGGAGTAGGTCCATGAAACTTTTATATAATATAGAATATAAATTGGTACATTTTTGAAAAAAAAAAATGGTGTGTGTACCATGAGCCAAACTTGAGATCCATGTACAAATGAGTTTGATTCATACTTCTTTATCCCCACCTTTTTCAAATCGGGCACGAGCAGCGGTCCGATCGCAAGCCATTGTTTATTAATAATGCAAGGCTCTTAGTGGGAGTTCAATGAATAGTACGCACCAAAGAGCCAATACATATTAATTTCGCAATGTTCCTTCTGGAGTAGGTCCATGAAACTTTTGTATCATGTAGAATATAAACTGGTTCATTTTAGAAAAAAAAAAATGGTGTGGTACCATGAGCCAAACTTGATATACAGGTTGATTCTTTTTTTATTTTTGTTTTTTTTACAAGAATTTCAATGGTTAGGGGGTTAATATTTTTTTAGCACATAGCTTTTAGTCTTATTAATATTTGTACGAAATTTGAAATTCGTCACTTTCATAGTTTAGGAAAAAATAATTAAAACAGTTTTGGGGTTAATCGGGTTTTTTTCACCCCCAGGGGGTAACAGAGGGATGAAACTTTGTGCAGAGTATAACCTCCCCAAAAGGCATCGTTTGATTACAGTTTCGGCCCAAAATCGCTGGGGGCAATTTTTCCTAGGCTATCCTGCTACACCCTTTTAGTATGCGCGGTCGAATAGCGAACAAAGGCATATGAAATATTAAGTCACTTCTGTACTCGTAGCGCCATCTGTTGGCAGCGCGACAGCAACGGATTGTTAAAATGCAAGGTGCAAGCGTTAACCGCGATATAATTTGTTTTGATGGCAACGCGGGCATTTTTATGTCGGCCGTTTTGCGCTCGTTCAGGTCCAGGTGTTGCGAAAGGGTTGATGTATTTTAACAGAGGCTTTGTTATAATTATTTTACTCGTAAAGTATAATGAATGTGGCGTACCACGACAGTTTTAGGATTTTGTGCAATTTAATATATATTATCTGTTAAGTTTACATGGACATTGGACAACACAGTTCTGATTTAGCATTGAAGACCTAATTGATATCTATAGTTTTTGATATAAATGCAACGTCTTACTGTGTCTCTCTTATGAAACGGTTGTTGAAAACGACCGTAGGAATACACTACACCGTGTTGTTTTAAACTCCGTTAACTTCGGGGTATGGGTGAATAAACAAAAAAAGGTTTTTTTTTTATAATAAGTAATTAAATGCTGCATATAGATGATATAGCGTTGTTGTAACACGGGTATTATATTTAACTCAACCAACCAATTGCAAACTTTGATATATCAATATTATCATTTTGAAAATCGATCGTCTGAGATAGTACTTGCGTTTAGTAGCAAATGTACCAACTCATGCTAAACAGCCCGTACACGCTGGTACAGGCCTTAGCAGATAAAAATAAATTGTTGACTATCTCCAAAATGGAGATAATTAGAATACTGGTGTCTTTAAGAAAGTTACTTAATTTAAGGTCAGGACTGCACCCTTAAAATTGAAAGGAATTAGAAAAAAAACACGGTTATAGGTATGTCTCTTTAATTAAGATTTTAACTTAAGTTCTACTTCAATATGGTTTACATTAGTCAAAATATAAAAGTATTCTAGAAGTCACTTTTGACGGCACATGGCCTAAATGCACCAAACCGCAAGCGGAATGATGCCGTGCAGTTGTAACTAGAGTCGCGGTTACCAGTTGCAGTTAACAATCTCTCTGTAGTGCGTTTTCAACGGTGTTGTGTTAAAAGTGACACTCTCTGAAGTTTCGTTCCGGTAGTTTATACATTCGACGCCCTGTATGGCCTAGTGGGTAGTGACCTAGTGACCCTCGGCCCGATTCGAAGAATGATTAAGACACGTTGAAGATCTTGGAAAGATCTTTAAAAGATCGATAACTAAACGACATGTCAAAATAGGCGTTTATTTTGATTTCGCTGTGATCCCAGTAATGTCTATCTACGATATTTCTGACGTCAAAGTGACATTGGGTGCCCGAATCGAGCTGCTTCTGTCAATTATACGACATACGACGACGAACGAACGATGTCTAAATGAGATCTTATCTAAATCAGAACTGATCGTCATCATATCTCACTCTTCGAATCGGGCGGCCTGCCTATGAAGCCGATGGTCCCGGGTTCGAATCCGGGCATTTATTTGTGTGATGAATACAGATATTTATTCCTGAGTCATGGGTGTTTTCTATGTATTTATCTATACAATGTGTATTTTTGATATAACCACAAATTTAAACTAGACGTAGGTTTTAGTGCTATAAAACAATTCTGAATATTTTTTTAAAATTAGTCTTAACCACCAGAGCATAATTAATTTGTGATTTTTTTCGAGCGGCAATGTATTTCGTACATCATGGTAACTTGTGACAGTTGTGACGTCGCGTCATTAAGTGCGACCATTTGAGTTAAAACAATGTAGTGATACATTGCTCGCTGAATTATTTTATATGGAGAAATAAAAATCTTCCACTTTTTATAACACCTATGAAAGTGTGTTCATTCCAGCCTAAACTAACTACCATTTTAATATGTGGTCGTATTAAAAATACACGCTGTATACGTATGTATATCGTCGCCTAGTACCCATAGTACAAGCTGTCAAGTGCTTAGTTTGCGGCTAGGTCGGTCTATGTAAGATAGTCTCCAAATCTTTATTATGCATATACACCGTGTTTCTTTTTATATTACCGTAAATTTCAAGGGTGCATTCCTGAGCTTAAATTAAGTAACTTTCTTAAAGACATCGGAATTCTAATTAACTCAATTTCGGAGAAAATCAATAAATTATTTGCATCTTATAAGGCCCTTACGAGCGTGTACCATACCCCCTTGCCTTAGGGCCTGTTTACATATTGATTAGTGTTTAGCGCGAGTTTATATATTTGCTACTAAACGTACGTACTATCTCGGACGACCTATGTTCGAAATGACATTGATATGTCACAGTTATCAATTGTTTGGTTGGGTTAAATGTTATACCCGTGTTACAACAATGTTATATGCAACATTAAAATACTCTTTACAAAAAAAAAAAAAAAACATTTTTTTGAAAATTAACTATGCCATTTAGTTTCCCTAAACGTACTTACCCATACCCTAAAGTTAACGGGAATAAAAAAACACACGGTGTATATATATCGCATACTAAGTTCGCATACTATATTTCTCACTATCACCATGACTAAATTTACATCTTATTTTGCATTTAACAATATATATCTATCAGGCCAGATATTTTATAGATACTATAGTAAAACTGCTGTCACCTAGTTTCCTCAGGTCCCTGATTTAGAATACGTTCAATTGGTATAAACAAAACAAGCTCCTTTATAGATAAAAGGAAAACTAAGACATGTCTATTTCCAGACTCAGAAAAAAATCTTTGAAATTTAACCTCAATATGAGAAAATTGTGTAGGTAATATCAATCGCCAATAGTAGGAACTGAAATAAAATATAAAAAGTCGCTCCTATGCTATTCTGGTAATAGTCGATAATTTATTCTCTTTCTAGTTAATAGGCGCTCCACTAAATCCGCATTTAGATAGCTGACACTCACAAAAACAAAAGCCAAGCACAAACGTTTTCTGTTCGGGCTACATTATTTTGTACGTGTTTGTAGGGGGGTGCAAGGGGGTGGGGACAGGTGGTATCGAAATGCCCGATCCATCATTCTTATGTTTTTCACGTCTTTGGGGTTTCCACGCGTATGACCGGGTTTGGTTATAGACAATGGAATATTGGTTTTTTATGCTTTTGCAATAATTTGTTAGGGAAGTTCTTTTTGTATAAAAGTTTGTAGTAATAAAATATTAAAACTACGTCTATAATATCAATATTTGATAACAGTGCAAGCCAGGTACTTCCCTATTATTCAAACAAATATCAGATATCACCTTATTTGTTTGAATAATATGGAAGTACTAGAGGGGCCCACTGATTAACAGTCCGCCGGACGGTATCGGCCTATCAGTTAGAATAAAAAGATGACAGTGCCGAACAACTGACAGGCGGTTCGTTAATCAGTGGGCCCCTTTAGGTTTGGTTGAGTAAAATTTAATTTATTTTTATACTTGCTGCAGCAATTACATGCGACACAATGACATTGGTATTAAAACAAAGCCCAAAGCCATCGACGTGACATAATGTGGGTACTCGCATTCAAACGTATAGAACTATTCGAATAGTGAATTACTTCACGCCACCGCAGACTAAAGCGTACAATCACATATATTACCCAGGGCTCTATGCGAAAACGCTCTTGCAGTGTCACCGCCCGGTCGGAATCGACCCCCGCCGCTAAATCGCATAATAATTTTATTAGCCAGCGCAAGATGACCCCGGCGGCGTTTAATTATATCGGGCCGGGCGTTCATTGTGTTTGCGTTGGGGGCTCTGGTTTAATTGGTGACGTTCTGTTTCGCTGCTCCTTCGTGTGTGGTACAGTCGGCACGATTTTGCAGTATTGTTAGGTGAAATTTGAGTTGACCCACTTGTGTTAGGAGGCTTTAGATTAAATGTATGGATATATATGTTGTTTTTAGGGCAGAGGTATAGGGATGTGTATCTTATTTGTGTCAATATTAAATATGCATAAAAAATATGCTTATGATTGCTTTCAGAGGTTAATAACCGACTTGAGACTCTAATTTTTATGTCGTCGTTTAGTATTTCTATTGTAGTTTCTAATTGATTTCAAGAATGAGTTAATTTGATAAGATTTTTTTAAGTGTAGTTTCAGAAAACGATAAGATTATATTAAGAAAAGAATACGTAATTTGATTATGTATTTATGAATGCTGATGTAAACTTAAACTTGCATAGCTAAGTGTATGGACAACAAACATATCTGACTGTACATATCTTCCACCTGGCGTCAGGGGTCGCGAATCGAACGTCAAATGAAAAATAAATGCAGCAAAAACTGCGATATAAATCGTACGGTATTTCCTAGACTGCGCTATGATTGTTCCATGCATCCTGCTTTAGCCCCGCCTCCAGGGGTCACCGACCTTTGTCGACATAGATCTTTTATTTTATAAGTTTTATAGTCTTTAGTCAAGTCACGATTGATTGTAATGTATACATTGATGAAGTTTGTTGAGCTACGGTAAAGAGACAAGACGCTATTGTTGAATGTTATTTTGCCGTTCGTTAATTGTGGAATCCACGAGACAAAATGTCTTGGCGAAATAACGAGTTGGACGTAGTTTATCAGACGTCGTTTTTAATTTCTAAAAATTGTTATTGAAATACATATAGGACACTAAACGATCATAACTTGAATATACCGAATATATAATGAATCTGGAAAGAACCTTACGTTACGTCCTTAACCTGTAATCAGATAGTAAGAAAATAAAACTGCGCTAATATTTACATGAAATTTCTACAAGCAACGGAATTTTATTTCACACATCTCATCTACCACTACGTCCACAAATTGCTATCAAAAATGAACAAAATATTTAGTCAAATACGCCAAAAGCAATTTGGACGTGTCAAATTTTTTGCTCTTAACATCTAACCGAAATGAACTAAACCAATGTTTATTTTTTATACTCGTTTTTAGCCGTTTCCACGGTTTTCGCGGTTGCCAGTTGATTGGCTTTGATTTATCCTATTTCAAAAAAACTATTAAAACCGTATTGGTTTGATATTGCTTCCTTTTCGTGTGTGCGGGTGAAGGGTGAGACGGTTAGACTAATCGTAGGATCCGATTGTTGAGTGATTTCGAATCGAGTCGGGCCCTGCGCGTGACATGTACGCGAGGAACGGGTATCGGGAAATGTATTCGTTTTATTTTTACACATCTGTTTGGAATTTGATCGGGGATATGGATAAGCTGTTTATTTTAAGTTTCTTTTACTGTTTATTTTTATTTTACTGTTTTTTTTTTGGGTTAGAGAACGTTATATTTGTTTACGTGTTTATATGTGTACGTAAGCGAATACGTACGTACGTATGAATAAGTTCTTGGAAATATATTATCCCGAGATAATTACCTGGCGTAACCCAGATAATGTACTACATATATATAATAACTAAGCTATCTTCAACTTCAGGTACATTCACACTTAAAAATGTACGGGAACTTATTAAAATTATATAAAAAACATCACTAAAATACTAGTTCGATATTTACGGTATCTCGTTGCGTGCAATATATTTCATAGACCTATGAGTGACAGCTTTTATTTATAACGCAATCTCGGAGTGCCCTCGAGCTACTCCTTTACGAAATAAATAGTGTGTTTTATGAAACTATAAGAAGGCTTGGTTGTAAATGATGGCGGTTGTTACCTTACAATATCTATGTATTTAGATGTTTTGTGTTGCACATTTTATTACAGTTGGTTAAGTATTTGCTAACTAGTAGGTATTTAAATATAGACAGTTAATTCATATACATTTTTTTATAAAAGCTGTCTCTTGTCGATTTAAATCTTGATAGAAAAAAGGCTACAGTTTTCGCATATGGAATTTTAGTAGAAAATAGCATCGAAATGACAATTAGAGCGGTCTTATTTTTAAACAATTGAGACGATAATGAAAAATGCCATCGAGTTTTGGGTTTCATTAATCCTTAACAAAGACCGTTAATGAGAACGTCTTAGCTTTTCCAATGGAATGAGCGATAAAATCGGTGTCCTTAGATTATTGCGTTCTTGAACAACGTGCACATTAAATAGGTATGTTGATTACAAACGCAACGAAATACCACAATGGAAATAATGCTCTATGATGCTTAGCTAAAATTTAAGTTCCCTTGGTTCTTGTGACGACCCTTATTAAGTTTATTGTGAATATTAAAAGAACTTTCTTTAAAGTAAATTTAATCATTTACTGTAACTACATAGGAGTCACTTGTCAAATAAAATAATTTTTAGGTCACATTAACCTGAAAAGGAATCATTTGCTGCCTATTATTGCGATCACATAATTCTCTAAACATTTATCAACTCAATGCCTCCGAAAAAAAAACTCTTTACAATTCGTTCCGCTTTTTCGGGGTGCTCATTAACCGAGATGGTATCGGAGTAAAGATCCTATTACAGTTTTCAAGTTTTACGCCCGAATCGTAAACGCCGATGGTCGTCGGTGGGGTTCCCCCCGTATCCATATGAGTTATGTATCGGGCTGGCTGGCAATACATAAATCAGTGGCGCGAACTGGTGCTTTTATTGGAGATTATGCGTCCGCGATTTTGAGGTTGGAAATTGATTGGCGTTTGTGTTTTCGTGTAAGAAGTCTTTAAGTAATGTTCTTATTTTATAATTTTATTGCTTATAGGTTTTGGAAATTTTATCTTTATTAAAAGCTTTGTTAATGCTATGTGGCTACTATATGTATATGAAGTTAAAGATTGATTTTGTGAGGCAACTAGCGACCCGCCTCGGCTTCGCACAGGTCACACAAAACCTAAATAAATTATAAACCTAAACCTTCAAAAATCACTCTATTGATAACAAAAAACCGCATGAAACTTCGTTCAGATTTTTTCGAGTTTATCGTGAACATATATACAAACAGAGAGACGCACCGTGGGACTTTGTTTTGTAAGTTGTAGGGAAGGTGACCTATCGCGGTGGTCATCGACTGTTATTACTAAGTATATACGTGTAAAAGGAACGAAATATTGGAACAACAGCTAAACGCTTATTCAAGTAAAGTTGTATTTTGTTTCAAATTCAATCCATGATCATGATCCTCGCGAAAAGAACAGCACCGGAATCTACACAATATTCTCGCAGTCCTTTAAAAGTTCTGTTTGCCGAACTGCCGCCAGCACTACACCCAGCACACCCTGTGTTATCGGCGCCGGTTATGTCTATAACAGATTTAGAGCGATCTCACCCTATTGTTTCCCAAGCCTCTGCCTTGTTGGATGCCTTTGGTCCGATCCGAAGAAAACTCTTTTGTTTAAATTTCTACAGAAAAATACTTCACTTTTGTGCTTTTTTCAATTTGAGGTTGGCGTAGGAATAAGAGGTAAAATTTGTAATAAGGACTATATTATAATATAACAAGAATAACTTCGATTAATTTACACACGGACATCCATAATGAGGCACAGTGTTTATCCAATTGTAGATTTACCAAAACCTGTGGGCGGAGAAAAACTAGTGAAAGCGAATTTAATTAAGATTTTTTTTGAACGTCCATTAGATAAAATTCAGCTATTGTCCAAGAAATTCTGTGTATTTAATGAAATTGTTTTGGTAAAGGATTCACAGATGTGCAAATTATAAGCCAGGTAATAACTTGGCTAATAATATTTTAAAAAAAATCATACGATTCTATTGTATTGTATGAATTTAAATCGTTGATGTTATCATTGCAAGCGAAATCTATAAAAGAGTAGCTCATTAAAATGCAAGTGACGTAACTAGAGGAGCTATATTTCCAAGAGAGGCGGTGGCCGGAAAAGTAGGGGGAAACCGGGCACTCTTAGCGGACTCCGGACGTGCTGTATTGCGCAAACTCCTACTTGATAGTTAATTCCGTTCCGCGTTGTTAGATGCAGATCGTATTATAGGATATTAAACATATTTTACGGTTTAAACTCACGTGTGTTTAGGCACTCGCGCGACATGTTCGCGCAGCAGTAAGCGAGGCACGTCGTGAACGCTGCTCGTGGTTGTCTTTGAGAAAGGAGACCACGTGATAACCCATGAGTTTAAACCGTTAAATTTAGGTTAATGTTAGTATGTCTCACAACAGTTAAAATTCGGTTATTATAGGATAGTATAAGTAGTATATTACAATGACAATAGATATTAATAAAAATCAAACCTACCCAAGCACAATCACAATAAAACGTCGTTGCGCTTGTAAATTCCGCCATGTGATCCGTATTTTTTTTATGAATGAACCTCGATCATACTTGAAAATGACAGAAGTTTCCAATCTCAAATAAACAAAATAAATATAATACAGCTATAAGCTACACACCCACTACGGCAGGCTATATTCTGCAAATTTCTGATACAGAAACCTTAATTATTATGGATATTAAAAAAAGTCTGCTATTTGGTTTACCCAAAACATTAATGTTTATCCAAGGTTATACCAACTCCGGTCCAAAGGGAGAAAGTAGTATATATGTTTCCTTTTTATTACGCTATTTTATGGTCTGAGCGTAGCAGAGGGTAGTCTTTAATGCTCGTTTACATGCAAACTCATAATAATTAGATAGGCAAATAATTAACTAACACAACCTTAACAGTATAACTACTTTACCTACCTAACTTTATAAAAAAATATAACGTTTTCACATAGTGAAAACTAGATGCTAGGCACTAACCCCCTTATTCATAAACGTGTACTAAAGTTACGTGATGTAAAGGTAAGTGATGTAAATGGTAAAATCGAAAGATTTGAAGTTGTCGGTTTCAACCAGCCAAAAAATAACACAAACTTCTTAGTTTTGTGGCGATGAATATATATTAAGAGTGCCATAACATATATTAGTTAAAATAATTTATCTGATATTTCAGAAAAACTTATGTTTTTCCTTATTTTTTGTTTTCTTAATTTACCTATTGATATCAGTAAAAAAGCGGAACCAAGTTTCAATAAAAAATCAGTCAGGTTTTTGACGGTCCATACATGTTGGACACCTTTTGTATATTTTAATTAACTTACTCATGTTTCTAATGATATATATTACGTTTTTGTGAGTGAATTATACACATTTTTCTAAAGCCGATCACCTCACCCGGGGCTACCTAAACCTAAAATAGTTTAGCATCCCCGAACAGTTGCGGATTTAATTTGTGGTTGTTTACCAATATCCGTGCCCCCAAACCGGATTATACCGGTATTCGCTTCCCTCATTCCCGACTAGTGTTGATTTAGGAGCAGTTATGTTGGTAGCAATTGATCGTAGCTGTAGGACACTATTTGTCAAATTGGCACTAAAATTGGCCATCATACAAGACCTCTACTCACTTAGCAACAAATCACAAGAAATTTTAAATACATCACCGGCTAAGTAGGTTGGACGAATTTCATTAATCATTCAAAAGAAGTGTTAAGTACAGATTTGACAGCCAGTACATTTTTTACATTTAAGATTTTTTCTTGATAATAATAATACGTCGGACTCCAGCGGGCATTTTCGTGGCATGTCAGAATGATAGGTAAGGTTCGCAAATCAATCAATTCCTTTCGAGTATTTGTGACCTTGTGACCTTTCTGTGACTTAAGTTCGGAGTGCTGTCGTAGTATCGTATCCATTGCAATACATAGATATGCAAATTAACAAATAAAGCAAATCTTTCTATTGATTAGACGGCACTCTACCAACAAATATAAGTATGAACAATTTTTAAACACCAAAAAACAAATTTATTTATTTTTAAGTGGCCACTTCAATGGGCTATCAGTCATCAACTCATCACTTCAAAGAGTATTTACACATTAAAGATGAATAAATGATAACGGGTAACTAATTTAATTAACTATGTTACAAATACTAGGTACATTATAATACTCGTAAGTTAAGATTTTTTTGTAAACCTTACCTTGCCCTCAAACTGCCCTAAACTTGGTCACTATATATATTGTAACTAGCCCTTAGCCCTCGCGCAGGCCCCGGTCTTTTTGGGCTGTTACTGCACACTACGTCTTTCTTTAAACGCTGGTTTCAATTAAAATGTAGAATAAGATAAAGTGAAAAGTTTGCTGTACATATTTAATGAATGATAAATTTAGAAAAAATGATCAGATTTATATATTTATTTCCGGACCGATACGAACTTCAAACGTTCAAGAAAAGAGCTTACTTACAACCCCTCTGGTGTTGCGGGTGTCCATGGGCAATAATCGCTTACCATCAGACGATTCGTCCGCTCGTTTGTCTCCTATATCATAAAATAAGTCTTATTCTGATTACCACTTTAGATTTAATGAAAATCGTAATAAATGTTCGTAAAGCTTAAAATCAATTATCTTAATGTTTCACGTAGTAAATTCTCGTTTGGATGTATATCTGTGTTTATGTGGTTTCGCTTGTTAGATAAGATAATACGGTGAGTGTAAAAGCTGTATTTTAATTAGTATGAACCATTGTTATAATAACTAATCCCATGATAAATGTAGGTAAGTGATTAGTTTTGCAAATTTAAATAAAATCTAAACTATTTTCGATTTCTAATTAAATCCATATTGAGGTCTAAGTCAGGGATAGTTGGTATCATCACATCAAATTATAGTCCTGCGTTCGCAATTAATCTTTGATATTTTAAAGTAGTATTTAGGTAAGGACAATTACATTAAATAAATTATTTTAAGACACTGCACCTGGTTTTGCCCATTGGTTGACGTGTAGATAATACCTTAAGGCATTAAGTCCGCCCTTTGTGTGCAATAAAGATTAAATAATAAATAAATAAACAATATAATAAGCTGAAAATATGCAAAATTTGTGGTGGCAGCATGGATCCATTTTTGTCATTATGTCCGTCACTTTCGCGCTTACTTACTTACTTGACAGGCATGGTGACAAACAATAAAGAGCCGACCATCTTAGCCCTACAGCATTAACAACCGAGATACCGAAATTAAATACAAGTTAATTTAAATGAAAAGAATACCTGTATTTAGATCTAGATATGTGTATGTAGCTTTAAGCCTTGCCTATTTGAAGAAATTTTGTTCGGCTTTTATTATGGTCTGTAAAGAAAACCGGAATCAATATAATTCCCGCGTGCGTTAATGAAAAAGTCGATTGATTGATAGGTTCACCCTCAAAGCCTTGGAAATAAACCAATGGCTATAATAATAACTGGATCTCTAGTTTCTAATTTTGTTTTGATATTTTCTGTAAGTAATCTTTATAAAATCTTGCACACTTCCTAATGTACTACGATGCTGTTTCCCACAGTTTCGAAGTAAGCTACTGTTAATAAATCAGTGTAGTTATTTTTTAATAAGCATATTATCATCTCGATCCTTAACATAACAATGTATTGTGTGGTTGGGAGGAAAGTCAGGAGCTGACGCATGACCTCAGGGTTGGTTAAGGTTGTAAACCTTCAATCAAAATATACAGATGTCGCTAATGACGTGTTATCACAAGTGCTCTGATAAGATTCCCTGTGATTGACGAACGGTTAGCTCGTGGAATTGGTACCATGTTGGATCAGCAATCTAAAGATTAAAGAATGTGGATTCGAATCCCCATCAGAGTTGATCATAGTTAATTTTTTCATTGTGATAGACGTATATATAATTTCTAAGTTTAAGAGTTATGGGAACCCGCCGCCAAAACCCGCTTCCATACGATCGAAACTACGCTCTTATTTTCAAATGACTTGCGTAAGTTATTAATTCGTTTTGCTATTACTGTCTCATCACAGTCCTCACGACAGAAGCTTGACCTAGTCTGACGGCTGTTAATCTGACTATAATGTGTATTAAAATTATAATTAAAAAAACATACGTATCACAATTCCTTCAGACATAGATATATGCTACTTGAATGTTCATGTCAAATTTAATGTTATTTCAGAATGTCGCTTTAAAATGAGATCGTAACTGCGATTATATCTCGGCGGATCTTCGAGTGACTTTTAAGACGAAAGTGGAGGACCCGTGCGAAATCGCCTTAACATACAAATGTAGTCCTCATTTTCCTCTCTGGATAATCCCATAATTAAAAATATTTTGATACAATTTGCTGGATATCAATCACAGCTATGCCCCTACGTTTGATTTATGTAAAATTTTTTTTTTAGAGTAAGGAGAAATCTGTGTTGAGCTCCTAATTTTTACAATAATCAAACAATCCAAAAAAAATAAGATGTAGGGGCATAGCTGTGGTCAATACACATCAAATTATGTAAAAACTATTTTCCGTAATGTCAAAATCCAGAGAGGAAAATGGGGACTACGTTTGTATGGAGAAGCGGCCATCCCCTTACCTCTTAAACTAATCGTTAATAATGGTAGTGTACAAATTCGAACAGATATTGATGGTGTCCCGACGCTGCACCTGCAGTACTGCAATTCTGCTCGCCTTTCAATGTGAATTACGCAAACTGCTCGGAAATCTGAAACGGGACTACAATTCAGGGATGCTCCAGTGGATTCCTGTTGGACGGACTGCTGCTGTTCCCTTGCCTTAGTAGTCTAGTCAACTACGATTTCGTATAACGGTTAAACACAGATTTAAAGAAAATGTTCTTCTTATCTTATTAAGTTTTGAAAAAATGTGTTTCTTACTTCTCCGGACAACAGTCAACTGATTATGTGCATATTATAAAATAAATATGTGGTAGTTCAGTGACACACGACGTTTGTCTTTATTTACTGTCTGTAAAAGTTTTCATGACCTGTCTGGCCTAATGGGTGGAGAGACCCTGCCTATGAAGCCGGTGGGCCCGGTTTCAAATCCTGTAAGGGCATTCGTTCATGTGATGAGCACAGATATTTGTTCCTGAGTCATGGGTTGTTTCTATGTATTTAATTATTTATAAATATATTATATATCATTGTCTACATACCCACAACACAAGCCTTATTGCGCTTATTTATTTATAAAAGTAAATAAAAACAGGCAGACGCGCGTAGAAGATATTTTTATATTTTTTATAGCATTTAATTAATATAAATCAAGCAACAAAAGCTGTTGAGGCTATGGATCGGAGGGCAGAGTTGTTAGGCGTAATTAATCGCCATGATGAGTTAAAGTGTCGAGGGAACTTTTTGTTTGGCTCGCGACATTGGCTGTAGAACCGAGCGAGCCTTCTGTTAGCGACAAACGTTTTTTAATTCTATTTTTTTTAATAGGAAATTTATTCGTGTTTTTCACAAACATGTATGAACATGTACAGACAACACAGAGCAGAGAAAATAGAACATTAGTATGTATCACAAAATTGGCCCAACTCAGCATAATGCTACGCTTATAAACCAGCGCTGGTCTCCCTTAGGAACCATTGGGTGATGCCACGAAAGATAACACATAAATACATAATAAATAGATCTCCAAGAATGAAAAGAAATAATAATAAATAATCACACAAAGGCACATAAAGAAAACAATCGCATAGAATCAATTTATTTTTCCACGAACGCGCACGGATGCGCGTTTTTCACAAACATGCGCGGAAATATTACGATTATCATGTCGTTTGTTCAACCATTAGGGTTCTTTAACTAGAGAGGCCAATGACTGTGATGGATTGTGATGCAACGTTATATCTAAAACTTCGGATATTTGGTTTACGCACCACACACCACAAGTTGCGAATTTGTATTTGATCAAGTAAAATAATACACTTTTGTATAAATGTTAATCCAAATATTTTTGTTAAGTTAAATAGATACTCATGTTTTTTCTAAATCATAACTGTGTTTGAACTTATCAAAGAATGGTTTTGTGATGTGTGATTTGTACATTTAAAATGCAAATGAATTATTCGAAATTGACAAAATACTCTTAGGCTGTAACCTAATCAAAGCGGCCATATCGACTCTTCCCTCACTAATTCCTATAACGTCACGGGGAAGTTTAGAAAGCAGTTTGTTGCAAATACACGGGTTGGATTTACTCTCCACTTCACCCCGAGGATATAATCTACATAAAATATTTACTCGCTCTCGCTCGCACCGTGGCCAGGCCCTGTTAATTCTCGTGCCACTAAGTGGCACTTTTATTAAATAACAAATTTGCCTTTATCTTTTAACTTTTTAATTTCGTGTCAACTGTCTCTTAAAAGTTAGAGGATATGAAATTTCGGGGTTTGTTATCATTTTATTAGAGTAAATTGAACGCCGTGTAATAGTTACTTTCTGTGTTATTATTACTTGAAAGTCTGTGAAAATAGTTAAAGTGCAAAATGTAGAGTAAGTAAATTATTACTACAAAGCGCGTCTCCATTATACTTGTACTTGCTACTGACGCTGTCTAGACGAGACGTCTTTTGACGATGTGTATTATGTTATGGTGGTATCTTCTTATCTTAGTTGAAAACTATAGTCAAACTCTACACGTTGTTTCGTATTTGAAACTTAGTCTATCTAATTTATTTCCGCAAAAAAATATCGTGCATACCAAAACAATAAGGTAACACTTTCACAGCAGTTAACCTCAAGTGAGACCAGCGTTGGTAGATTTCTATTTTCCATTACAATGATGCAAAGCAAAAAATGTGAATCCTTATAAAATAATGATTTTAAAGAGTAGTCCTAACGAGATCTACAAATTAAAACTGATTAATTATCTCATAAAATAAAAAGTAAATCGAGTGAACCCATTATTTTGAACTAGCAAATTATCTATTTATATGTATTGTTTAAATAGGGTCACCTTCATTAATGTATAACAGAACCTGAAGTTTATATCCGGGTCGTAAAATCCATAGTACCGGTGTTACCCCACTGTCCCCTGGGTATTTTCCAGTTCCCACCCGCCCACCTAACTTGAAAGGATTTCAAGGCTGTTCTCGTCGCGCGCGACAGACCAGTGTAAATATAATCTGCAATTACTCGTAGTTATTAAGGAGATGGAGTTCTTGTTTATATTGGTTTTCCTGAATAGAAACGGTTTGAAGTGATGGTATTAGAAGGCTAGATGCTTCATCCATATCTACAGCAAATCTTCTTCGTAAATTATATTGATATGCGATACATTCTTCCAACAAATTATTATATTGTTATTGCTAATGCTTTGGTAAATAGGAGGTTCTCAGTATCGAAGCGATATTTTCTGTAATGTCTTTTTTATTATTTATTACGATCTGGTTTTGAAAATATTATGTAATAATTGAGCACTATTTTAGAATATAGCTGCAAATTATTTATCATCATATGACAAAAAAAATCGTGTTTGTGCACTTTGACCCTATTTACATAAATATAGAACGTAACGTAGGAACCATGCGAATGAAAACTGTAATAAAAAGTTTCAATATTCCAATAAACGAAAAGTGTTGAACTCTGTATCCAGAACCCAAATAGTTGGCGAGCCCCGCGGAGAACTAAAAAGTTACAGGAAAGTGGGATTTCTACTGACACGATTCCTTCCTTTTTGCTGCGATTGCCAACTGCGAGACGACGGGAAATTGAAGCATCTATCCCTCCGCTATCTAAAAACAGAATCGACGGGCTATCTCATCATTTTAATACCGTTACACTCGTCTTTTTTTTTTTTGTAAATACTCCCTTTTAAACAGGCATGTCAGTGCTTTTATGGGCTTTTACTCGAATGTGTGATTATGTTTCCGACAGTCTGTTGATTCAGCTAATGCGAGCGATTTCAAACTGGGAATGTTAATTTAAAAAAATGTTATACAAGTAACATGTTCCTAATTTTGATATGTACGTTCAGTTAGCAGTAAAAGTAGTAATAAAAAAAACACGGCAAGTTCGCTTACCTTCTTTCTAATGCAAAAAACGAAGTATAGTCGTAGAAATAGTTATTATTCAAGTGACATTTTATATGCAAGAGTGCACTAAATTATCACCAGAAATCTTCGCAGTCGCAAAGAGGTGCTCGAAAACCTCGAGATTCAGTAACGAGGCAGTTCCGGTGAAATATCCAAAGTCTAGACGATATTCTGACGCTACTAAATTGTACCCGCGATTTTTTCAGGCGAACAAATTCATCGAACAATACCGTAGATACCGCGCGAGTAATACGGAAATAGTGTTCCGTTAGCGTCACGACTGAATCGCATCCCAATATGCCAATTTAATCGCGTAGCGCCACCTATCGACCCGCAGACTTACCACGGCGGGGTGGCGCCCACCCTTCCCAACCCCTGTACTACGTACTACGAGCGTCTATTTTGAGATGGTAGTTTACAACCGATAGCACTACAACTGCTGTAGTATTGATGCTCGGTGCACCGATATAGATTATTGCGAGCTAAGGTCCCACTCCCACGTTTAGATAAACCTATGGTCTGGTTGTCACGTTTCGCGTAGGTGTGTTTCTGTGTTTATTTATGTATTTTCTGCGCAGTAACGAGATTGTTTACCGGAAACTCTCGAGATCCAATGTCCACTGAGATCGAGGATTTTTATCGTTATAATACCGTTATGTTGTCAAAATGAGGAAAATACAGAATGGGAAAGTGGAAGTATTTTATAAGGTTTTCAACCTGTTATAGATTTACATGTATCTACTGATTTTAAGTTTTTTTTAAGGTTGACATGGTCAAGGATTAACCTTATGATCGTTAGGTATAAAATGCGTATTTTCTAAATTTATGTCGATAAGGTTATAATTGTCATATATAACAACCTTGATAGTTAAGAGGCCAAAATCTGTAACTGAAAGCTAGATTTCTAGTCAGGATTTTATCAGACCCTTAATCTAGATTATCATTTATCACTCAAACCTCTTAATACCTTGTTACATCATTAGCGTCTAAAAGTCACTAATTAAAGAGATTGTGATCCACAATGGTTATAATGAGTGGTTATTGCGCATTTTTCGTGAAACCCGGACAAAGGAAAGGGGACGCCGAGTGGGAGATCGTTTCCTTGCTAGGAGTGAGGTGCACCGGGGGCGGGTCGCAGTTGCGAGCAATCATTAATACAACGTTCACTATTTTATAGAAAATATATACATATTGCTATTACAATACTCTTTATTGACACCTCACACAGAGTTTACATGTATGGAAACGTAATTTTTTTTAAATAAATTTTGCTTTGCCATTTAATTATTCCCATCATTTTCTTTTAGCACAATAAAGCCTGAGATTCAAGTTGATTCTTTATTCTTATAACATGTCAATTTATTTCTATAAAAATTAAATAGAACTAACAACATTCTTATCGTTTAAGAGCAATCTCTACCACACAAATTAGGCAATATGTATGCAATTTCATTTTATTTTAGTTTAAGGATTTTTTTACAAAGCAACCGGGTAAACGCTAAGATATGAATAGTTGAATTCCAAAGTACTTATTATATTACACATAATTATAATACCACAAATCGCCAGGGCAAACATTGTGTAATCGTGTAACGTTGCAATATGTTCCAGCAACATACAGAAACGTTTCGAAGGATTCATTAGTGAATTCACCCCTTAGGGAAATATTCCCTAAATAAAACGCTTCCAAATTTAATACAGGCTATGTATTAGCTAATTATTAGTCTAGTACAAAATGCAACGAAACCTGACCACCGTTCTTGTGTGATTTATTTAAATACATTCAAATATACAATTCACATTTATAGAACGATAGCACCCAGTAGTAGGTCTCTACTCGTGAAGTGGAAGCAGGACCCACAAACCAATATGATTCCAATACATCATAGCCCCATCTAAAATAATGTCCCTTGTGTGTCACCAACTTCGATGTTTTACTTTTATAGACACCACCTAGTAGGTGCGGTGATAAAACGCGCGCCTACATCTTGTGTGTCGGGGAAGGGGTGGCCAACTATCGGTTCACGAATATGGAGCCATGCACTGTACTGATCGGTATGAAATTCATTTATCTTGTTATTGAACGTCGAAATGTATGTATGTTACATACGTTTTTATTTGCTCAGTATGTAGACTGGTTGAATTATTTTATATTTGTTACACATACTCATAAAGTACCTATGCGCAACGAGGGTGCGGAGTGTTAGGGTCGGCAACGCATGTAACATCTCTGGAGTTGCAGGCGTACATAGGCTAAAGACTGCTTACCATCAAGCGGGCCGTATGCTTTTTTGCCACCGACGTAGTATAAGAAAAAAAAATATTTTTTTGTTATTCATACAGGAAGAAATAGCCGTTTTAACTCGCTAGGAATTAGCTGTTTTTTTATATAGTAAGAGAACTTATATTTATCTTCCTGTCGAGCCTACTTAGCTATTTATCTCAAAAGATAATAATAATAAATTTCTATAAAACCTAACTTAACACAAAAAATAAAATAAAACTTTCTTATTCGTAATACATGTCACGTCACGCACCTCGGCCTATAATATCAAACTCAATTCATTAGAATTCTCGAAATAACTGTACATTTTGATGGCCCTCAAATCCCTCAATACAAATAGCTGAACCTACTGCAACTTAAACTTATGTTCGTAGTAGGGGTCGTCCACATTAGTATGCAGCGCGCACGCCGCCCAGCCCGCTCCCGCAGCGAGTGTTCGCGCGAACATTCGCACGATTGCTCGCTCGCAACTCTTATGCGGAGCTTCTTGAGATTTGATTTGTGTTGAAGTAGCAATCACTTGAGCCTAGAAGGTTAACTGGTGGAATTGTTTATCTGACAAGTTGATTTGTTACGTATCTAATTGCTAAAAAAATTAAACAGGTAATAAGAAACCGGATAACGTCAGAGATTTTCTCCTCATACACGTGCCTCAACAAGTACGTATTTCATAAAAATACATATGGAATTTTCTCATAACGTCTCAACAAGAGGTTCGTAAAATTGTGCACAGATTCCTCGCGCAGCGCAGCAATCCCATATGCATGCACTTCTCCAAGTACTCTCCCTAAGCCCCGATATGAAAGAAGACTCACCCCCACAAGGACGCCTATCAACCTCCACCGCGCATTAGAAAAGGCCCAACCACTATCAAGCGAAACAAGACTTTATTGTTTCAAATCAGGGTAAAGGAAATTATTAAAATCCATTAACAAGCGACGGTTATGCCGATCAGGAAATGAAAATCTCAGGGATGACTTTTGCGAGCTCTCTAAAATGTTTGCTGTAACTTGAACTTTAACCTTAAAGGTTTTGATTTCAACACAAAATTATTATGTTGTCTTGTGAAAATATTCTTCAAACTGTGCTTATATTGCAAATGGAACTCTTAGGTTTTGTTTTCCGGTTTCATGTCGCGTTTGATCAAGGAAAGTCGACTGACCGAGACGATCAATTTTTGCTTGTCCTTGACACTCCATTATTTTTAAATGTATAGCGTATGGCGTATGCTACAACGCCTTTCAGTTTTAGAAGCTATGGCGTGATAATATCGGATGATATAATAGCGACTGAAAAGCTAAAGGCGGTTACAGTCGTAGTTTTTTTGGCTCGGCTGAAGTTTGTCGCCACGTAGCTTTTAGCTGTTTTTTGACGCGGCTTTAGTAACTTTTAACGCTGGCATAAAAGACCTTTGACTGAGGGAATTTAAAATTTTCAAGCCATGATTACGGCACTTTGTCGCTCTTTAGTTTCTTTAATTAAAACGAACTAGACGAAACACATTTATTGTTTTTAGTTTTTTATCGTTTTAGCAAATAGAATACCTAGTTTTACTTAGACAGTACCGAAATCTGCATGTGAAATTGTCAATATGTAATTTTAACTTAAATTGACCCTAATTTTCGCTAACTAATACCTAAGAATAACGAATACTTTTTTAATATAATCGATTAAAGTTACAATGTTGACAAACAGAATAGCAAACGAGATCGCGACAGCACCTAAACTTATAAATATCCGGGCTATATTGTAATAAGGAAAGTCCATCGGGAACCAGGCGGGATCTTGTTTACTGATGTTGGAGTGATTTATTACCCGAGCCGAAGGTTGCGAGCCGCTGTCTCTAATTTTCCAATCGCTTATTTTAGTTTTTAACCCGATGTACGAGGTTTTACGGTGATCTTTAGCTTTAGGTATATTAGGAAATAAACAGGATTAGAAAACGGTAAAGCGATACCCGATGTACGAGTTATTAACAAGCGGGCATCTTCATAAATTTATTCAATTGCCACTTGACAAAGACAATTCATTCGTACATTATCTGACCCAACAATTACCTACAATTAGCATATTTGCAGATGTTTTACGCTTAAATTAATTAAATGATTATTTATTCTAATCCTATGACCCCATTTCGAAAATGTTAACTTATTCAATGGCTTTACTATGCTTACGGAATACCTACATGTATTCATACGAAGAACAGCGGCTATTTGAGAGCGAAGATCAATCAAATATTAATTACTGAGAGTAGAGAGCCTAACTTGAGGTCCTCAGGGAATGCGGCAGAGAAGGAGGCCAGGTTAGTCATTTATACTATTGCAGAACCGTATAATGGTCCTACTTTGCTCCAATATTTGCTTCAAATTAGGGAAATTATTAATATTGTTTACCTACATATAGCTTACTTAGAGACGCAAAGTTATACATATATGTATATATACGTATACATGAGAATATACATGTCGGCGGCTGATCGTAAGATTAGGCAGATCGTAAAAACTGTCCCAATAGTAGCATCTTCGTAGAATGTGGAGTAGTTAGGGAATGCAAACCGGTTTTAACCGAAACCGAAAAAACCGGTTAAAACCGGTTTTTTGACGGAAACCCAAAACCGGGTTTTTAGAATTTGAAAAAACCGGTTTCGGTTTTTTTCGGTTTTTTTATTTATTTAACTAAGTTGCATGTTTTATTCATTATAAGGGTGTAAATCGGTCCTAAACCGGTTGAATCGACATCAAATCAAATAATGTGGTGTTGTGTTAGTTTGATCAACAAACCAAAAAAATAATTTTATATAACTGGTTTGTTCCTATTCCTAGTTACAAATAACATTAAGTCATTTGACAATTCCCATACAATACAATAAAATAGTCAGATATTCTGTCTTTAATTTCGTGATAAAATCGTGTATATACGAGGGTTGCTATTTATATATCCGGAAACCGGGATTACAATCCTCTTAAATAGTATATTTGACCTCCATGGTAAAATTTGAACTTCTTTATGAGATAATAAATGTCTTAAACCATAAAATTTAAACTTGTTTAAGTACTGGCCGGTATATTTTTTCTTTCTTATTATCGCTAGTGTTTTGTTTTTGACGGGTTTTATATGTCATCTCGCTGCAAGAATGGAACTCACTCGTGAAAATATTCGTGCTATGATTTTTTATGATTTTCGGCGTGGTTTAACGCAACAACAGTGCATAGATCAACTAACTTCAACTTTTGGTGATGAAGCTCCATCTAAAACTACTGTGTATCACTGGTTTAGTGAGTTCAATCGTGGACGTAGTATGTTTACGGACGAAGTTAAGGCAGGTCGCCCGAAATCGGTCGTTGTACCACAAAATATTGAGGCTGTGCGAAAACTTATAATGGACGACCGACATGTTACGTACCGCGAGATAGAGGCGACTCTGGGTATTTCTATGACTAGCATTAATAGCATATTACATGATCATTTAGCTGTAAAAAAAATTTGTTCGCGTTGGATACCGCACAACTTAACTAAGGAGCAAAAAGATGCTCGCGTTGAATGGTGCAATAAAATGTTAAAAAAATATAACCGTGGTGACTCAAAGGCCGTTTATAACATCTATATAGGTGACGAATCCTGGATCTGCATGCGATCCCGAAACGAAGCAACAATCAACGGTATGGGTGTTTCAAAATGAGCCGAACCCTACGAAAGTTACTCGTGCAAAAAGTACATTGAAACAATTGGTGGCCTGCTTCTTCGGTATTAATGGCCATGTAGCTACAGTGCCACTAGAAAACCGTAAAACGGTTAATTCAGATTGGTACACGACCATTTGCTTACCGGAAGTATTTGAACAATTTCGTAAAACTAACCAGCGACGAAGAATCATTCTTCATCATGACAATGCCAGCTGTCATACGTCACGCGAAACAACTCTATTATTGGAAGGTCAAAATGTGAATTAACGGGTCATCCGCCGTACAGCCCTGACTTGGCACCCAATGATTTTTATTTAATTCCCAATATAAAAAATAAATCACGCGGTCAACGATTTTCGACCGCTGAAGATGCTGTCGACGCATTCAAACTCGAGGTACCTCAGGCGGAGTGGTAGAAGTGCTTCAAAAATTGGTTCATACGAATGCAAAAGTGCATAGATCATCAAGGGGAATACTTTGAAAAACAATAAAACCATTTTCAGCCGTGTACGTTTGTTTTTTTGTTTCCGGATATATAAGTAGCAACCCTCGTACTATACTAGCATTCGTTTTTACACGTGAAGCAATCTTTTCTTTATTCCATGGCGATGAATTTAAGAATTGTTGATTCTAAAAACCGAAACCGGTTTTAACCGGTTTCGGTTTTTTTTTTTGTGGTAAAACCGAAGAAAAAACCGGTTTTGAAAAACTTCCGGTTTTTGCATTCCCTAGGAGTAGTTGATGTCCATCCAGGGGAGGGGCACATGATTAAATATATAACAGTACGCCTTAAAATTTCCTATATGATACACTTGGAATTTACGGTTATTTTGTAATTTAGAAACGGAAAATAGAAAAAAAACACAAAATATAGAGATAGAATTTCTCAATTATGTATGGTTCCCTATTTGGAGTTTCCACAGGAGCAATTAAAAATATTGGAAAAAATAAAAATGTCTTTTTCTACTTTTCGATTATAAATTACAAAATAACTGTAAATGCCATGTTGTATGTTAGGCCTATTTGTAGAAAATTACAAGGAGAACTTTCTGTATCAATCATGTTCCCGTCCCCTTGCATGCACGCCTATCGAATAGAAGCCCAGGGCCTATTTTACCAACTGACTATTTTAAACAAGAATTTATCTTACAAAATTGTTCAATAATACCTTTCATTCCAGAAATGTATGACTGGTTGTCAATGCCAGGTGAAATTTGTCACGTAGCTAAAACAAGTGCCAAATCGACTAACGATCAGCTATTCTGTAGTCAGTTCTTTCTCACGCCATCGCTCGGGGGCATGCAATAAACTTTGTTTCAATATTGGGGTCTCTGTTGACCTTGCTCCCCTAGCGAGGGTGCGCCGGCTTCTGCTAAACCACGATTTGATTTTAAAATGTGTCATAATTCTATTAAGTAAAACATAAATTGGAAAACTAAAAAACTGTTATAGAAGTTAATGAATTAGTTGCTGAAAGGAAGCCTCTTTTAATGTACCAAGCTTAGATATTTATAAATTATTTTAAAATAAAGTACCTATTTGAACTTGAATAAATTTAGGTCAAACCAACAAATCAGGACAGAAACTACTCTATAACCAAAGCGATATTTCCAAAAGTAACTAACGTTATTGATCTCCATCGGCCATAATAAACAAACAATTTAGAGTCCCGTAAACGTGTTACACATTAAGCCATTGAGGGGAGCGCGTAACCGGCCAAATAAAAACAAAACTCCGCACCTCCACCCTCTATGGTGGCAGCGTGCTATACTATTTGACAAGGTTGCAACAATCGAGCGATCAAATGAGAAAGGTCTTATGTTCGGTTTAAACTCACATTCTTTGGAATGATGACCGGTAGTGATGGGCGCTGGGATATGCCCTAACGTTAAATATGACGAACGAACGAATAGACACAAATGTTGTTTTTTATTTGTAATATCTGTTAAACTATCTATTTAGTACGGAAGATGTCATATGATGATTTATTCTATGATCTTCACTTTTTGTTTACCGGATATTATTTATCTGAACCGATATTTGGATAATGCGCATTATTTAGAAATTAAAATATTTATGTGTTGTCTCTTCATAAAACAAGAAAAACATCCCTAATAGGCCCCAAAATCAGAGCTATTCCCGTTCGCGAATTTTCTCGGAAATTGCATAACCCTCATGACCATAGACGGAGTAATTAATTAGACATTCAGTAGTGCTTAAACGTGGCGCTGGTAAAGGCTGCTCATTCAATTTCGCAGGGTTTATGATTTGTATCCTACAACAGGAGGTATAGTGTAGATTTTCTTAAGTTATTTTTACTTTAGGGACTTGTAAAAGCAACAATATCGTTTAAAAAGCAACTGTATCGTGATATTAGGTTCAAATATATGTAACAGCTCATAAGATAACATGTTTTGGTAATGTAAGACGATCGACCACCTCACTGTAGGCGAGCGCTCATATTATTACATATATTTGAACGTTAATAATATCACAATACAGTTGCTTTTTAAAGGACAGTGTTGCTTTTCTACGTGGCAAGTACGTTAACCGCTGGCATAAAAGAATCAATAGCTTTTTTAACAGATTAGGGTCCGAGGCCTAAAAACTATTTGAGAAAATTCTTACTATAGTTCAAAGTTAGGTTTTGTTTATTCATCCATATTATCTAAAAATGTATAATCTTATGTAAAAATGTGGGAGGTCGTGCCGCTCACGCATCGGCCTCCACAGTCACCAAACCCGTTGTCTAAATAGCAATGCTTAAATCGTCTGCAATAGACGCAAAGGCCTGTAATGATGTAAAAATTGCAAATATGTTTTAGGTTAGTTTCACTAACCTAATCCGTCATTATTATCGGTTAAATATTATTATTACGGTATTACGGTATAGACATCTATCCTCTTTACTCATAAAACTTTAAAAATCAAAATGACATGAAGACAAACGATTAATAGCTTGAAGCGCATTTATGAATCACGCCACTAAACTGTTCTTAACACAAAAATATAAAAAAATCCTTAAAAAGTCCTAAAGTCACAGTTCGCGAATCTTCTGGGAAAAGGCACAACCCTAATGGCCGGTGACAGTGTGGTGAATTAGATATTCAGTAGTGCTTAAGCGTGGCGTTAGTAAAGGCTGCCCGTTTAATTTTGCAGGGTTATGTATATTGGGGTGGCGATTTTCGTTGCTACGCTGACTAGTCGGACCCCTCTTTGATAGAGACGTTGGTTTTATATGGATCTTCGTTTGATTTTAAATTTCAACGATTAGAAATTAATTTCAATAATGAACAGGCGAAGTGCATTGAATAGACTCCCAAGGTCGTCCGTTTAACTTAATACTCAAAGCCTGCAATGTGAGCATTCCTTACCTCGAAAATAGTGTACTATTATTTAGTTTCTAGTAGGGGAATTTATTGCCTAACACCGATAAATTATCAACATGTTTCTTAATACTGTTTATAGTTTCAGTATATAAATGTTTTTGTGTCAAATGTCGCAGTTTCCCTATATTTGTTCACGATGGAAATGACTTGAAGGTTTTAGTTTTTTTTTTTTTTTGTCTTATCACTGACATATACCTATACTAGTGGCTCGGTGTGCTGTTGACATTGCGTTAAGAGTTCCGCTGAAAATAGTAAAAACAAATAAATACCACTTTGAGTCATTATCACAGCGTACTCGCAACGGTCTTAAGTGACATAGCTTAAATGGCATGCATAAGTTTTGTATGCCATGTTCCACCATTTGGAACATTTTCCAAAAAAACAAAATGACAGAATAATTCTATTTATCTACTGAACCTTTTCAGAAAATTTCCCGAGAATCGGTTGAGAATTGCGACCTATAGAGGAGAACATCCGGATATATTACGAAAGCAGTTTGCCCGAGTCAAAACGGAGACCTTCGGTAACGCTTCGGTTATATATATATATATTTTTCTATACATTTTTCTATTTTTCCACTACTGTCTTTCCAATATGGTAACGGGATAGAAAATCTTGGGACTTTTTTTGTTCCTATTAAGATAAAAAGAGCTCGTGATTCTGAGTATAAATAATATTAAAATTCCCAAATCTGAATAAATGTGTAGAGCGCAATTTTAAATAAAATGACCCTCCTATGACTTATTATGTACCTACTCGTATATGAAATTTACTAAATGACCAAAACATCCAGTTTATATGTAAGATATCTGCAACGCTAGCTTCGTCGGGTGCTAACAAATGCAAATCAGCAACTTTGTTTTGCAAACGCGAACCAGATCATAATACCTATTGAAAATATGACTATTTGCGTTTACCTGTTTATTTATTGGTCGTACTGGTTCTGGTTATACATTAACACTATACAGATCTAGTTTACACCGTTAAGTATAAAATGACAAGTTTGTTCGACTTAATTTAAGTCTCCCGTATGGCAATCGTCGATGTAGTAATTTGTTTTGATAAGGTTTTATAGCTTCTAAGCAACACTCGTAATCAGCGTTTATGACCGCGCTGGTCATTAACGATACGTTCTCATTTGTTTTCGAAGTTATACTCGGTTAGGTCAAGAGAACTGCTTGCTTCATGTTTCTGCAGTTGTTGAATTTGTGTCAATCTAGTTTTGAAATATGGTTGTGGTGGTATATGTTCAGTGCATGAGCTTCGTATGTATGTAATTAGCTAAGGTCCAAAGTAAAGTTTACCTACTGAGGTTTAGTTTTGTGACAACTAGTCTTTCGCACGCAAGCGCACATATTCTCTGTGCAGAACCGGGTTTTAGATAAAACTACATAGTTAAAATTACTGAAAAATTCGAGATATCAAGGTATTAAGATAAAGATAGTTTATTATTCAAGTAGGTATATTACAATGCGCTTATGAACGTCAAATAAAGCTTCTAATGCTAATAAACAATAAAATTTCAAAGTGTTACCTATTGGTATCCCATACCACACCGAAATGAAGTGCTGGAAGCTCCCACATTATACAAAGTAAAGTTGTAATTGGTTCCTAACTAGGCGGGGCGTTACTCGCATCCCGACCTGAAAATATCCTCTTTACTGGCTTATTTACTCTCGTACTTACCCGAACTACTATCAGCCAACCGGAGTTTACTACATACTTTGTTAATTAAAACGTTTCAACTTCAGAATCACGTACTTGATTGGATTACAGTCTAGTGGCAAGGTTGCGTTACGGCAGCCCCGCAAGTACGATGTAATAGCATGATCGTTTACACTTCTCAAGTAATTACAGTTACTGTTGATTTACTTAATAAATACGCGGGGCAACTAATAGGAGAAAAGTTATGCAAATGAAAAGGAATATAAACTATCTTTTCATTTTTAATAGAAGAAAGACTAATTAGATAGCTGTCAAGAAAAAATCAAGGCGTTTTTTACGAGACACATAAATGCGTATAACTTTTTCCTCAGTTTTACATCTTGTTAGCTTTCTTACCAATCCGTATTGGTAAATAAACCCCAGGAATTATTTTCAGGTTAGAAACATGCCTGTGGGTACACGCGAAGCTTTAGAAAGTTAATTTGGAACTTTGTTGCTAAGGTTATTTAATGAATAGTCGTTTAATTACCCTGGTTCCTAAAGAAAATATGGTTTGGCCATTGCCCAACGGATATATATACCGCCCTCTAGCTTTTATTATCCAACTCACAAATAGGCATCCAATGATTATGGTTAATAGCCAAAGAACACCTGTAAAATAGCCATTGTTAAAGTAGTAAAGCGGATTTCCTGTAAAAAGTTATGATTACTCGTAACAACATTTACCTACTATAATAATATTAACCGTACCATGTACAAATGATTAAAGTGAGTATAATATTTGCCACAATTTAACTGATCATACTTTATCGAGAACTAAATTTTATTTCGGTTTTCCTGTGTTTATTTTAACTTTATAGTAATTATATGATTATTAAGCTAAAATAAAATTACACTAAGAGCGGTATGAATGTCGGAATTGTATTATACGTACAGTTAATATCTGTAAAGCTGAAAAATCTAGTTTATTTTCTTTGTAGTATCGTTTGTTTATGGGACAGCCTGAAAAGTTTTTCCACTAAGGCGCACTGCCTCGCTTTCCGCCTATTCTGCATAGGTACCTATAAAACTTTTAACTGTGTACTGCCATATTGAATGTATATGTCTGCGGCCGATCGTAAGATCAGGCAGATCGTAATATTACTCTGTAATGTTTTGACTAGTCACATTAAACCAATAGATAGGTAATTACGTTAGGTTCGTTAGGCTCCGTCGACTCAGTGAACGAGACAAAGATTTTTTACGTTTGTGCATACATTAACAGATAAAAAACGTAATAAATATTTAAACATACAACTTTGCCAACTATTATTCATGGCTCTATTATATAGGTAAAGCATGTCTCGTTGCTTTTGTCATCCGAAAAATTTGACAGCGGGAGAATATTTAATATTTTAACCTAACTTTTCCAAATGAATTGCGTCTGTAAAGAGCTTTGGAACTAGACTAATGCGAGGTTTGTCAGCATTGCCGTCCGCTTGATTGATCTCCAACGATATTTAAAGAACTCATTTAACGCCATAAATATTCAAACGCTTAAAAATGGCTTTGACTTATTGTTTGTGCTGATAAGGTTTGTTCCACATTTACTTATATCGATGTTGGGCAGATAATACAATGAAGTCCAGTCCGGTGTTAAGAATTGTGGCCTTTTATGAAAACATTAAAAAAATCACATTCACTAAATTATTATGTTTTATAATACTGCTACTAATAATACTTGTTTAATCCCTAAAATCTGTATTCTTCTATATTGTGTAAAACACCAAATTCGCCATAGGACAAGTACCAGTTAGGGCTTAGGAATTTTAGGATCCACAAAATGCCATCCTAATTCAAGAAGTTTTGAAAGAATTTATGAAAAACCAACCCTTCAAATTTTAAGGACCTTAGACTAGTTATACCGCAAGTAATAATATTATTATATGTACTTCAGGCAACCAAATTTGTCAGTAAATAAGAACAAAGAAAAATAAGAAAACTATACTCATCCTTTTTGTTTGAGGGCTCGTACTAGCGTAAGACAAAGATAGTATGATTCTCTCTGTCTTTGTCTGAAATAAGACAGTCCAAACTATGTATTAGATATTTTGTTCTATCCTTAGCAGACTTAGTGATTTACTAGGCGTTGATCCTTAAGTCCAGTATGAATCTATTTCATATGCGACTAAATAGTCCCCATCCTAAAATTAGTGCATTCAAATGTACATTTATACTGAGTTGTCGCGTGCTCGAGTGAATGGCTCGAGCAAATATTGGCTTATTTGTAACGAGGCTCGGAATAGATCTCCAGCTCGGGCTTCTTGGAATTCGAGCCTGTTCAATACCAGTGCTCGACTACTGGTTTTGTTTTTAATGCTCGATTAATACGATTACGGTAACTACGGAATAGACAGGTCAAACACTTTCAGGAAAAAAAAAAAAGTCAGTCACAAGTAGGTAAAAAAGTATCCCAGCTGTAAGGATGCAGTGCAAAAAATAGTTTTAGATTATCTTAACATTGCAATGTCTACAGGAAAGATGACACAAACGCCAAATCAGGGTCCGGTAAAGTCCCGATGTTCAGATGAAACTGCTTACTTACTACAAGTAAATAGTTAGCATCCTAAAATTTATAAAAGTAACATATTTGGATTTGTATGTTATTCACTACTCGGTAATATGGATATCGGATAATGTACCTCGATTTCAAAATGGTGGTCTGCACTGGAAATGATGCAGCAAATAACGACTGTTTCATCATCACCAGAAGCTCCTACTGTGTATGAATGGATAATATCCTATGCAACATGATGCACATATACTTGTTGATTGTGTTATGATTCTAGATACCGTAGATGAACAACATTGTCTCAAATTTGATACACTTTAAAGAGTTAGTGGTAGTTGGTCGAAGAGTTTTTGAGAAAAAATCATTGTACCCATTTGTTATTATAAAATATAAGTTCCAGATATTTTCTAATAGATCGATTAGATGGTATTTTTACTCTATTTGTTGGAAAATTAACAAAAAAAATATTGTATGTTGGCAAGCTATAACGGAAACAAAAATGGAATAACAACAATAAAAAATTAATAAACGTTATGAGGGAAATATTCATGTGTTTAATTGCACGCAAGCTACTAGGGCATTTCATTTACATGAACTCTAGTCTATCGAGAGAGACTCAAGAGTAAATTTAGAATGAGGCATTCGAAGAAAATTAAAAGTTGTTATTGTTAGAAATTGTTGACTTTAGGTACTATTTAAAAATTCTTGATGTACTTAATCTCAGTGACAGAAGTTATAGTGACGTTTATGTATGACACTTTAATAAAAACCTTTAATTGCAACTATTACCTCATGTATTATGTAAGCTACTGTAACTGCTCTATATTGCTTAATACATCGATAATTGGCCTAGATATTAAAATATAATTCTGTTTGTATATTTTGAAACAGTAACTTAACATAAAAAAATAATATTTTGAAACAGTAACTCAACATAAAAAATTAAAAATGTACATTGCAATAGTCAAAAAGAGTTAGAATCTTAGCATCTTTAACATAGTCATATTAACCTAAACAGAATCTAATGTTATTATTTCCAATTAGATCCATCCACACTACGCTAGCGGTGCATACGCATCGAACGGCGGACGCTAACGCACGGCCAGTACACTCGCGTCCGCCGGCGCGTCGCGACGTTCGCTTTCTCGCGGGACTGTACCCACGTGTCCAACAACAACAAATACTGTAAACAGTACACGAGTGAAATATGTCCCTACAGATGATATTTTAATGATAAATCAACAAATAGTAAAACTATTTGGCTTTTGGAGACATTCAGACGTTGCCGACAGTCGAAATCGATGCAATGCATACACGTTGATGCGTGCATAATCAAGCGATTTAACCCCCCGTCTGGTCCGGTAATAATAGTCAACCCCCTCGTGCGCCCACCCCCACACTGTACGGAGATTTACATCTTAGATATTCACTACGGTGTTATGAAGTGCTAACTATGCTATCATGAGTTATTAGTATTACGTGGTCTTCACTTACCATATTCGCTAACAAGAATTGTTTTGAAGAGGCGAGAATGCTTAGGACTGGGAGTTTAGTTTTAAAAGTGTATTATTAAAACAATTTATCTTTAGCTTTGGCTCTATTGAGGCCGACTTTAGAACTTAAATTACATTTAAGGCTAATAAATGCTATCAAAGCGTAACGTTTAATAAAATATTACAAAAGACGTTTAACTAAAACTCTCAAAGAATGAACTAGAATACAATTGGTTCGATACGCACCCTCCTAAACTGACTACGTGACTGCAGCATGCACTTTGCGTTCGATCGATCCGGTGACTAGTCGGCCGACTGATCCCGCGACCGGCATACGGGGCGAGGAAGAACCCCATGTCACCACCTGTCCGTTGTAATAGCTTTCGGAAGACGGTCGCACGCGCGTACGCATCTGCCGCTGTTTCGCGCCAAAAACGGAACATGTTTTAAATTCAAAATGGTTCCTCAGTGTATCGATTGATCCGGTGTTGTGTGGACGTTCGTGTGTTTTGTGTTGTGATGTTTATAATGTGACACAATGCTTGGATTGCTCACGACGGATTTCGGTTATCAAAACCGATTGACGCTGCTGCAACAGCTGATCGAGTGTGGTGATGTGTTGTTGGGACCCGAATTCGTCTACGGTACGTTTAGTTTCATTTTGCAGTTATCATTTTATTGTAGGCCACCCAGTGGTCTCCAACTGACTTAGATAAACGCGTACCAGGAAACGGATGAGTCAATATGACTCACATGGAATACCTAATAAATCTATAGTACATTCGTCCCTACTTGTTTTATAAAATATCTGGCTAAGATCTGTCTAAAATAGATTCCGTCCGTAAAAGGAACGAAGTTCGTTCAATTTTACGCCGGAGAGATTCCTTTTACTAATTTAGATCGGCTATTTTTAAACCGAACAAATGTTGGTAAACGAACGCGTTACACTAGAATTCACGCTGACAAATAATAAAGTACCTAATAATAAACATACTTTTAAAGTTATCGATTTGAAAGACTTGACTAATACATAAAGTATTTATTAGTTACGTAATAAAATGACAGTATAGAATGCACCTGTTAGGGGAAAACGGCTCGAGCACACGCAAACATTAATGGCACCGACAAGTCAATTCAGTGCGAGTACAGCTTGATAAAGCTGACTGCATTATAAACAGTCGAGTACATGCCTATATTTCGTAAAACAATAAGCTGGTTTACTGTCGGAGAGATGAGATTGTAATCTGTTTACGTAAACACAGTAATGACTGATATGCCTACTTAGGCTATTAAAGAGAGGTATAATCAAGCCACATAGTCGTCGTTTGTTATTGTCGCTAGTTCCGAACTAAGCAAACGACTAAATGTTTACACGTTTACATAAAGTTTGAGATTCGATTCGTTTGGTCTCGAAAACACCATCTCGGCTCGGTCATAACTCATACCTCGTCTGATACGAAACTCTGAAAACACGTTTTGCTAATAATAAAATTGTACGTGACACTAATAAGTTTTGTCAATAAATTAATCGAATCAAGTATTAATTATGCCTCCTGCTAAAGTACTAATAAGAGATCATAGATTTCCACTTGCTATTACCTGAACGCGTAATACCTACCTATATTTTAGCCTATACTGATTAATTCAGTTATCAGAACCTTTGTTTAAACATTATTTATAATTTATCTGTTTCAGTCAGAATACTGAGTTTCGTCGTGGTATCTTCCTCCCTAAAGCCAACAACTACCACTCTCTCATCTTATTATGTACACAATCTGTTTGTCTCCTTCTATTTATCTTCTCCACATGCTAACAATCATTACCTAATTACCATAGCCTTCTCAAGCATTGTCAACATGGCATCTTGTATATCACCTTGCATAGCTTCTGTATAAGACTTGCGCAAATAAAAACTTTGTTACATCACTTTGATAGAGGCTTGCAACCGATTCGCTTCCCGTTGATCCGATTAACCTGCAATTAAGCCTACACGTGCAGTATTGCATCCGTCATGCGGCGTTCAATACAAATGCACTTACGTCCACGGAACGAACAACCACGTGCACACATACGTAACTTCATCACGTACTTCTACGTCGTACATGCGAAATTCTAAATTCTTATCACATCTGACATGCGCAAAGTCTGTAGTCTCTGTTGTTTTTTATACGTCACGTGTCACAGTATTTGCTGATCATCATGAGATGTCGTATTCTTATAACTGTTTGCGGTAAGACCAGATAATGCAAATCGTGAAATATGTCCTCTTAACTCCTCTTTTATTGCTATAGCCCACCCTAAAAAACCTTATATGCTGGTGATGGCGTTACGATTGACTTGGTAACAATTTGTCGTTTCATTATTTCAATCAAACTTGTTTTTTGTGAAGATCATATGAGAGATCAAATCGGATCATAAAATTCATAAATAAGAGTTAAACGTAACGCTTTGGACGTGGTCGTTACCATTCTCGTTCTCTGTTGTTTCTACTGAATGTGTGAAACAATATTTAAATTAGTATTAGTAATACGACTCCATAAGTAAGTAAGTAAATATTCTTTATTGTGCACCATACATTTAAAAATAGTCAGGAAATGAAAAAAACACGTAAAAGTTAGGTAACAACAGGTGGTCTTATCGCTAAGAAGCGATCTCTTCCAGACAACCTTTGGGTAGCAGGAAACAATGAACTTACAACATTGAACGGGTAGTGCCGATATACATATAATTCAACAAAATGAAGACGCAAACAATATAATACATACCTACATACTAATAAAATAAATACATATATACATACATTATATATTATACAATCATAAATAAAGGCAAGTTAAGGCAGCGAAAGGTAGTGAGTCTTCAAAAGATTTTTGAAAACGGGAAGGGATTTAGCACGTCTAATGTCTAATAGTGTAGGAAATGAAGCAAGTTGTTGTATGGAGACCCATGCATTAATTTCTCAGTCGATGAAATTTTGCTTGGTTATTGTATAGTATGAGTCGAAAAAAACATATAAATATCCAAAAAAAAAAACACTTCTAAGTTAGGTATTTATACGTAAAAATATAAATCTGTTTATATTTTTAACCGAGTAATTCCTCTGTCCAAAATTATTTTACCAAATAAGTTATTTGTATAAGTATGTAATACTAGAAAAAAATCTAAAAATTTTGTCAAACATGTGATTTTTTTTAAATGATAATTCCTTTTTTTGACGCTCATTTTCATCGGAAAATTGCACTGTCATTTTTTTCTTCTTATATGATCTTAGAATATAATTTGGCGTAGTGGGTAAGAATATCCAAAAAAAAATACATGCCCAAATTTATGTATTTTACAACTATTAAAAACTGAGAGTGGAAAATATCTCAGCCTGTATTCTTTTTAAATATATACTGAGTAGTCACGTATACACTTAAATTGAAAATATCCAAAAGAAATATCATCCAGAACACCGAAATTTTTGAAGCGAAGATAAATCCATCCCGCGGTTACGCAATAATGTACCGTCTTCTTTTAGCAGTTAAGTGCAGATTAGTGTCCTTGTGCTACTAGTACGATCCGACCGCGTGACCCGCAGTCCACACTTAAGAAGGGAGTTGTCGTTGTCACTGATGTGTGAGTCTTTACACTACATTTAGTGATTTTTGCGTTTTATTTGTACCGAATAATATATACTTACGCAGTTTTATATAACATTGATTAGAATAATATCACGCTAAAGACGGTTATTATATTATATATTACCCCCTTTTTCAGTTTTTCTCAAATATCTCGTAAACGGTGGCCTATAGCAAAAAATGTTCTGTAACGTAAATAATATATATAAAATTGCCTAATCGAAAGATTCAGTGCACTTTTTCGCTAGGATCAACATTTAAAAAATATTAAAGCGGGAAAGTTAATTAAAATTTATGGTCCATTTTACTATATTTTCGTGAATAACCCGTAAATAGCAAAAACCTTGTTAAACGTAAATAATTTACACATTTTTTTTACAAAAAAGATTCAGTAAACTTTTTGAAACTATCAATATTTAAAAAGATATTAAAGGGGGAAAGTCAATTAAAATCAATTCTAAGGTTCCTTTTCTTTCGTTTTTCGTAAATAATTTGTAAAGTATGATCCATAGCAAAAATCTCTCATACATAAATATTAACCATAATTTTTTTTACAAGAAAGATATATGAAACTTTTCGCTAGGATCAACATTTAAAAAGATACTAAAGCGGGAATATTAATACTAATCAATTTTAAAGTCACTTCTTAGTTTTTCGTAAATAACTCTTAAACGGCAGCTCATAACAAAACAGATTCTTATACATAAATAATTAACATAATATTTCCTACAAAAAACATACAGAACACTTTTCTCCAGGATCAATATTTAAAACAATATTAAAGGGGGAAAGTAAATCACAAATAATTTACAAGTCCCTAATTTTTTTGTTTTTCGTAAATAACTCGTAAACAGTGGCCCAATGCAAAAATTTCTTTATACAGTAATAATAGAAATGTAATTTTGTACAACAAAAGTTCCGTAAATTTTTTCGCTAGGATCAATATTTAATGAGATATTAAAATTCATTATAATCAGTTTCCAGGTCCTTTTTAGGGTTCCGTACCCAAAGGGTAAAACTCCGCTGTCTGTCCGTCCGTCTGTCACCAGGCTGTATCTCATGAACCGTGATATACAGTTGAAATTTTCACAGAATTCTGATGATGTATTTCTGTTGCCGCTATAACAACAAATACTAAAAAGTACGGAACCCTCGGTGGGCGAGCCCGAATCGCACTTGTTGGTTTTTTTTTAGTCAGAGGGGCAAAGTTACTTACAATGAATCCTCAGGTCTCTTTTTTAGTTTTTCGTAAATAATTTGTAAAGTATTATGACCTATAGCAAAAAATATATATGTGTATATATATATAAACAATTATAATAAAAATTTCTACAAAAGACATGCGGAACATTTTTCCCTAAGATCAATATTTATTAAGGTTTTAAAGCGAGAAACAAATAATGTGCAGAATTGATTAAAATTAACTTTCGCGGTTTAATATCTCAATAATATTGATCCTAAAGAAAAAGAATAGAAATCTTTTTTCTAGAAAATTTTATGTAAAACATAATAGTACATTACGATACAAGTGCGAAAAATAGGAAATTCGAAACGAGTGGCGATAAATTAAAACACGACCGAAGGGAGTGTTTTAAATCGACACGAGTTGCGAATTACCTATTCGCACATGTATCGTACAACGTTTTACAGTACATATGGCCCTTTAAATGTTCGACACAGTAACGTAATATGCTACTTCTCGCACTAGTGCTATAAAGTAGCCCCATATGTACTGTAAATAATGTTTGAACGTGTTTTGCTACGGGCTACCGTTTACGAGTTACTTACGAAAACTAAAAAGGGTTTTTAAAATTGATTATTATTAACATTCCCGCTTTAGTATCTTTTTAAATATTCATCCTAGCGAAAAGTGTGCTACATATTTCTTATAGAAAATTTTATGTTACTTATTTATGTATGAGATATTTTTTTGCTATGGGACATACTTTAGAAATTATTTACGAAAACTAAAGAAAAGGAACCTTAGAATTGGTTTTATTAACTTTCCCTCTTTAATATCTTTTTAAATATTGATCCTTTCACAAAGGGTACTGAATCTTTTTTGTAGAAAGTTTTGTGTAGATCATTTATATTTTACAGCGTTTTTTGCTAATTGCCACCGTTTACGAAAATATAGAAAAATGGACCATAAAATTGATTTTAATTAACTTTCCCGCTTTAATATATTTTTAAATATTGATCCTAGTGAAAAAGTGGACTGAATTTTTCTTGTACGAAATTTTATTTAGATGATTTGCGTGAAAGAACATTTTTTGATATGGGCCACCGTTTACGAGTTATTTAAGATAAACTAAAAAAGGGCCATTTAAAGCTAGCAGCCGCGTCGATGCAATTGTCTCACGTGCGCTCCAAGCGATATCATTGTCGCTGGTTACGATTAGAATTATAGTTTGGCATGCTATGATAGAAATATTTATATGTATTTCTGTTGCCGCTATAACAACAAATACTAAAAAGTACGGAACCCTCGGTGGGCGAGTCCGCCTCGCACTTGTCCGATTTTTTAGTCAAAGAGGAGCAAAGTTACTTACAATGAATCCTCAGGTCTCTTTTTTAGTTTTTCGTAAATAATTTGTAAAGTATGACCTATAGCAAAAAATATATATGTGTATATAAACAATTATAATATTTTTTTTTAACAAAAGACATGCGGAACACTTTTCCCTAAGATCAATATTTATTATGCTTTTAAAGCGAGAAACACAAATAATGTGCAGAATTGATTAAAATTAACTTTCGCCGTTTAATATCTCAATAATATTGATCCTAAAGAAAAAGTTTAAGAAATCTTTTTAATGTTAAGTATTTATGTTTAACATTCTTATTGCACTGGAGTACCGTTTAAGAGTTATTTACGAACAACTAAAAAAAGTACCTATGAATTGATTTACCCCCTATAATATCTTCTTAAATATTGATCCTAGAGAAAAGTGATCGAATTATTTTTTGTAGGAAATATTATGTGCATTCTTTATGTGTAAGAACGTGTTTTGCTACGGGCTACCGTTTACGAGTTACTTACGAAAACTAAAAAGGGTTTTTAAAATTGATTATTATTAACATTCCCGCTTTAGTATCTTTTTAAATATTCATCCTAGCGAAAAGTGTGCTAGATATTTCTTATAGAAAATTTTATGTTACTTATTTATGTATAAGACTTTTTTTTGCTATGGGTCATACTTTACAAATTATTTACGAAAACTAAAGAAAATGAACCTTAGAATTGGTTTTATTAACTTTCCCTTTTTAATATCTTTTTAAATATTGATCCTTTCACAAAGTGTACTGAATCTTTTTTGTAGAAGGTTTGTGTAGATTATTTACATTTTACAGCGTTTTTTGCTAATTGCCACCGTTTACGAAAATATAGAGAATTGGACCAGAAAATTGATTTTAATTAATTTTCCCGCTTTAATATCTTTTTAAATATTGATCCTAGTAAAAAGTGTACTGAATTTTTCTTGTAGGAAATGTTATATAGATGATTTGCGTGATAGATCATTTTTTGATATGGGCCACCGTTCACGAGTTATTTAAGATAAACTAAAAAAGGGACATTTAAACCCTCCCTCCCCCGTACACAATAGCGCCACCCCCATCTATCAGTACTTTCAGTATGTTATGTAAGGTACCTTTATCTACAACTATGCCAAAATTCGCTTATACACGAATTATTTCCCCGTTTTTTCCTTCGTTTGGTGGCCTAATACGTACGACTCGAATTGAATAAATTGAATTTAAGAATATAAATATTTAAATTAGACACATCGCATAACCTACCTATTTCATTTGTAGGTACGATAGAGACTATACTTACGGTAGGTACTACACAGACAGGCAGGCATACGGCAGGTCAAAAAAGAAACAAGTAGAAATATTTTTTAAAACAGTAACCTATGCACCTAGGCGATACGCGAATGAATAGAGAAGTAGCAAGCTGCCACCGCCGGGCAGGCGCGGCGCGCGCGCTGGCGGCGGCCGGTACCGCTCCCGCACCCCGCTTGTACACCCCGCTCCCTACACACTGCTCCCGATATGTTAAGTTTTTAATACCCTCGTTATTTTTTTGGATGTTTTTATAGTTGGATGGAAATAAAACTGTGATCTTAATTCAATAAATAAAATGGATAGAGAAATTTTTCACAGCGAGTAAAAAGGCAATTTCTGAAAATAGTATAGTTATATGGATTTTTTTTTTAGATTTTCATTTTGTAGCTATAAAACGGCAATAAAATGGCATTCCAGTGAAAAAATTAGACGGAGTAATTTTCCGGTCCAAGACACGTCCAAAAATTATATTTTATTAATATTGGTATTTCTGCTGGGATATTTTTTTTGGATATTTCATATATTGTTGTAATACGTTACATGAATATGTCTGGTGAAGAAAGTTTGAACGGAGCATTTTTCCGTAAAAAGATATTAAAGATTTAATACTTTAGGTATTTACTTAAATCCTATTATTATTATTCTTTGGAAATTAAGACAATACTTTTTATTTATTGATACTTTATCATACTGTAAAGTTTTTTCTGGCAGAGGAGTTACTGCGGGGTCCACTACCTTTATTTCCTACACTATAATGGCAAAGCATTCCACAACCGAACAGCACGAAAAGAAAAAGAGTTGCTATAAAATTTTGATGATGAAGGTGGTGGAGCAAGGAGATGCATCTCCGCACAGCGGACCGAGGAAAGATAGTTGAAACGCTTTTTAAGATATAGAGGGGTGGAGGGGTTGAAAAGAATGTCCATATTTAAGTGACTAAAGTTAGAATACTACCAAAAGACATACATGGGAACTATCCTGAAGTATCATCGATCTTCAAACTCACACGATTAAATGTCACCTCGGCCAGTGCACGCGATAGCATTGTCCTCACGATAATATCGCTAACGGAAATTCACCAAGAACACCTTTATTTCTCACAATACTAAGTCCAGTTTTCTTTAGACGGCTAAGTTACCCGATTGCCATCATAATGACTCGAATCTTATTATCGTCGTTGTGTACTTCCTGATGCAGATTAAAATGTGTTAATATCTCGCTAGTACCATTAGGTTTGCGTGGCTAATCGCTTCTGGTTTCGTTATTTAGCGATAGGAGACAGCATATCTGAAAGATGGAAGTCCTTATGAAGTTTCCTTCATATCTATCTAAGGTCGTGATCATCTAACGTCTCTCTAGATTGTATGACTTATTTGTATGTAGCTTATGTAACTTACATCAGGTTTTCGTATAATTCTAATGAATCTGAAAACCCGCACAAAGCACTAATATGTAAACGGCACTATAATTCAGTGCATAGTTACTCAGATTTAATTTTGGAGGAAAAAAAATCCCACTATTTGTGAGGTTATTTATATATATAATAAGTGTATAAAAACCTTCAGACTCGTGTGTACTATTATGTCTTTTGCGACAATTAGATGTCCAAAAAACATTTTTAATAGTACTAGTTTCTGCCCGCGACTTCGTCTGCGTGAAATGATGATGTTGATTAATAATAAGTTTTCAGACAAAAAAATCATTTTCGATACAAGTTTTTATCGCTGACTGTACTTTTACTAATACAGGCATAGGTAACTAATACACATCGAGACAGTTCTAAAAACCCCAAACACAATTAGGTTGGGTTGTTTCATCACAGAGTTCCTATGGTAACCTCCTGTCTCCATCATCAGCGGTGGCAGTATGGTTCCATTTTTATCACTTATCTCTATGCCCGTCACTTTCGCGCTTACATACTTGTTACTACGTGACAGGCATGGTGACAAATGATAAAGAGCCAACCATCTTAGCCCTGCTGATCAGCTTAATGGTATCATAATATTGCATTATCACCCGACTTACATATTTATCCAAATTTTTAGCTCAATAGGATAGAGGAAGTGGGTAAAATTTAGCTTCCAAGATTTGACCCACATATACATACATACATTACATACTAATAGAGCAAGTGAAATAAAAACTACCCTATGTTCTTATGAACTTTTTCGAGGCAAAAACTATCTTCATACCAAATTTTGTTCAAATAGATTCAGCGTTTTAAGCGTGAAGAGGTACACTTTTGCATTTATAATATTAGGATGGATTGTATTAATCTCAAAACTGTATTTCATGCTATTCTTTGTTGTAGTACAACGGTAAACCCATTAACAGTCGTGACAGTATGACAGTAATGTAAAGCGAGTAATAAAAACTGTCTCAGATCAATCCGGCGGAGCGCATTCCGAATTGGCTGTGGTGCATTCTTGGTCTCCATCATCACTTCGTGTCATTTTCGTCTGTTTGTGTCTGGGTCTCTACGTGACACGCGTAACTGTGGCGTGGCTTTATTTACCTTAACATTATGCTTTATCGATAGCAATTTTGACACGCCGATAGTTTAAGGATAATGGTAATTATCTATTTTTATTTCACGCGTTTGTAGATTTCATGGTGTTATTTAATACACTCGCGGGTAAATAATACGGGTCAGTGACATTTAATGTATATCGTCAATATATAATCGTTGTTCAATCTTGAGTAGTTACCGGGTACATAAATATAAACGTACATGGACTTATTTATATACGGTTTGGTAGTGGCTCTATGTGTAGCGACTGGACCAGAAACGTGTTAATTGCAGATATTTATACTCATTGCCTGCGAACACGCCAGTCTCACTACAGTTGCACAATAAAAAACGCATTACTTGGCTTATTTAATTAAAACAAGTTCATCTTAAATAGAGCTTTAATTGATTATAACTTGATTTGTTAACACTTTTTCCAAATAACTCTTTTCATGAACTCCACTGGAGAGCTATGAATACGAGTAATTTTCTTCGGAAATTAATGAAAATGAAAATGAAAATGTTTTATTTGTTAATGATACAGGGTTCAATTGTAAAGGTAAATTAATACAAAGACATCTGTTGTCTTTGTATTTTTGCTGTCTGGAGATTGTACAGTTAGGTACTGATTTTTTAAATTCTGGTAATATTGTTTTCTAAAATGTTTCAAGTCCAGGTTTCATCAATTCTCATAGATTTGGTTGTTAATCTTGGACAGCTATTACCTACTTCCTACTTTTTTATATATTTTACCTTGACACACATCTTAAATCCCAATAAATAAATAAAAGTATAAATAAATATTATAGCACATTATTACACACATTGACTAAGTCCCACAGTAAGCTCAATAAGGCTTGTGTTAAGGTACTTAGACAACGATATACATAATATATAAATATTTATAAATACTTACATACATAGAAAACACCCATGACTCAGGAACAAATATCCATGCTCATCACACCTTTAGATCGCAATTTTTTACGACCAACCAATGCCTATGAGCTTATAGTAAATGAAAGCAGAGGAAATATACTTTAGTTGTGATAAAAGTATCGTTATTTATAAATTGTACAACAAATCAATTTAACATCAAATGTTAATTGCTTATCGTAATAGTATAATCGAAAAAAAACGTGAAAAGCGAAAGTAAAATGCACTTGTGCAGAAACGTATCATTTTCTGCACACTTTTTAGAACAACAACGAGAGTGTGTATTCAGAGCATGAGAAATGAAAAAAAAAATTGTGATATTAGTGGGTCGATAGTTAAGAGCGTAGCCACAGGTATTTAACTACTCCACTTACACTTTTTTTAATATCGGAATATTCGTCTGCATAAAACAGGGAAATAAATAAAAAATACATTCCAAGGTATAGTTTATGGTAAACTAAAGTATTAATTACACCGCATGTGATATCATATCATTCCTTATACAATTCTGTTATGGTTAAAACACTATTGTTCTGCTTTTCTTCGAATGCTCCTCTTTTTATTTTACCGGCATTCAATCGTACTTCCGTCTGCAGCATGTGTTTTAGGTACCCTCTTTATACACGTACAAAAAACACCACATCCGCTCCAAGCCAGGTTGCTATTTAATTGTATTGGCTAAATAAACCTTTACGAATAAATTGCACCAAGTATTCCTTTCGCCTTTAAATAACATTACTTAAATTCTCTGCGTCAAAATTGTTATTCAATAGATATTTCGAAAATCCTCTTGATTGCCCAGACGTATTTTTCAGTAACGTCTGCATTAATAAATACTCAAGGCACGGGTTCAAATAACTGAATATAAATTTCAATGTCACCTTTATTTGTGTCCCTCGACGTTTCGGGCCTTCTGTCCCGCCTTAATTGTTTAAAGCAGACAAAGAAATTAGAATAAAGCCTTAACTTAAAACCCTTTCGCGCTATACGGTACAATTTCTAAGAATGACATATTTTATGAGTTCAATAAAAGACAAAGGGCTTAACCGTTTACAATGGAATAGAAAACGCTTGACCAGTTATTGTTTTACGGCTTAACTCAAAGAACATACACATTCATTTTTCAACGTATCCCGATGACTTAAGGTGCATAAACATTTAACCTCAAGCGTACATTGCGTTCTGAAATAGATGTATGTATGTAAGGATCTCAATGACACATAGGCCCTTTTGAACATTATTGTGCACCGTGGGGCATGACGGTGTGTGATCGTGACGGAGCATGCTCACAAATTAACCTCGAGACGAGACGCACTCGGACCGATGACGATGAATACTAACTACATATTAGTTACTGACCAATGAAACGGAGCCTTCTTCCTTTTGAGGTTATGAATAAAAAAAGTTGGCTCGTCTTGACTATGAACTGCGAATAAAATTTTAATGTTTAGTTAAAAAATAAACTATTATTTGATATTTATTGAAAGTTACCTAACATTACAGCACCACTTAAATAAACCAACTGACATATATCTGACGCAGATTAAGTACACACAAGTAGCGTAAGCACTTTACACTCGTAACATATAACATACCTACTCGTAAGAACTTAACGCTTTTATAAAGTAGCCAGAACGGGACACAAAATCGCCTGAACTGATCATTAATGGACCTTAACTAGTAGCAATAAGGTTTACACACAGTCAACTAACCGTGCATATGACGAAACGATCGTGACTTCCAGCGACGTTCCCACAAATTAGTCTCAAGACGTACGACACGGATGACGATGGCACTCACCTCAATGGCCCTCCGAGCCTCCTCGATCCAAACTACATACGCCGTTGCATTAGGCACGGTTAATTAGACTCTAATGTGGCTATATAGCGATCTGCAGCTGTTTTCTCTTCTAACATGAGATAACATGCGACTTGTAGATAGTGATTTTGCATTGAGGACTGGTAATTTCGAATTTAAGCATGGCTTATGATTTCTTTTTTTTTCTTGTTGTTATTCTGTTAACATCATATACTTAATTAAAGAACCTCCAGGTCTATATATGTTTTAAGTATGTTGGTACACTGCATTGTGCTATAAATCCATTTGTGTATGCAACTGTTTGTGTTTTCAATAAATAATAATTAAAAAAAACTTTTTAATGCAGTGTCTTCAAATAGAGTATGGTGAATATTTGACCTAGATAGGTTTCTTGAAAAAATGCATTTTTCAGCCGCTAATGCCGCTTTGTGCTCGATTAGGGAAACAATATTAAAGATTCTCCCACTATTTAATAGAAACTTCAAAAAGCATGATGAGATTTCGGTCTAGAAAGGTTTCATTCTTGGAATAACGCATTTTCAGGATACTTACTTTTTTTTTTACCTTTAAAGTCGCAGAAGTGATGGGCACCCTGGGCCTTGCCCCGGGGGCAAAATATTTAAAGTCCCTCATACTTAAGTATATGATTACGTTAATTATATTTGTGCATTAGTTTTATTTTTATTATTAACATTTAATCTAGTTTTTATTATCTTTAAGTTTTTATTCTTACCAATATGTTATTAAAGTCGCGGTATAGTATATACTTTCCCGGCCGGTTTCGACCACGGCGACTGTTTCAGCTCCGTTGTTGAATACGTTCGTGTGCTCGCATGTAGCTCGCATAGCCGATTTTATTTGCGAAGACCCGTGCACATGACGGGCAAGAAAGCACACCATTCACGTAATTGTACGTAATAGCCGCTTGTGGGCGGGCCTTCAGCTCATCCCGTCTGATATCGAGTTCCATAAGTCGACGGGATTCAAAATCATTTGTTTGCTTACCGACGAAAGATCTCCATACAGGGCGGTCGGCCACCTGCATCTCCCACAGAAACGGGTCAATGTTGCAGCTCTTCATGTGGCGCTTAAACACATCTTTATACATGAGAAGTATAGTAGACGTATGTTCTAAGTAAGTACTTTAATGTCATCTTCGCTCAAGTATACGAGCAGCTACACAACTCGCACGTATATAACAAACCATAGTAACGGTAAGGATTGCGTCACGGCAATAAATTATGTTAACAGAAGTTTATGACTGTACGTACATTATATTTTTATCTATGGAGATTTACCGTCTAGTCCGAAGGTCTCAGTCTCTTTAACAATACCAGCGAAACGTAAACAATGTAAATGTGTTGCAATTTAATTTATGGCCTGTATTTAGTGCTCGCTAAGAGTGTATCGTGACTTTTACAATCCTTAAAAATTCATTAACTTTAAAGCCCGTTTTCGACGCAGCGAAGTGTCATGCAATGAAAACATAAACAAGAAAGTCTGAACAAAGACTTCCTTACTTTGTTTAGACTTAAAAAAAACGTTTACCCTTAAAACAATATGCCTTAGAAAGTAAGTGCTGGCAACCGAACAGGTGTATTCTCTACTGACAAAATTTCCATACATTGCAGTATCGCTCTTTCACTCGATTATTGTAATATAGATAGATAGTCTTATTTGAACTTTGGTAGATATTGCGCATACTAGAGGCAAGACGCAATTAGTAAGTAAGTAAGTAAGTAAATATTCTTTATTGCACCAACAATTATACATTTTACATACATGTAAAACTACAAATGAATTTTAAAGGAAAATAGAACCAGGTAACAACAGGCGGTCTTATCGCTAAAAAGCGATCTCTTCCAGACAACCTTTGGCAATTAGTATTCAAATATGTGAAGTGTCGAATGAAAGCGAAGTCGTAATTAGCAAAGGACTGGGCTAGACGGAGAGATAATTAACATAAATTTATTAGGGTTATATGTATTACGTGTACTTCTTAGATTTAGGAAGCTTTAAAGTTTTTACTTTTCAAATACCGGGTTAAAAAATAATATAAATAAAAAATTATAAAAAAATAATCGAATGCTGTTTTTGTTTATGGAACATCGATATCATTTATACTTTTATTATTAGAAAACACTCTTCAGCAGTATTAGAAGTAAGAATAAGTTTCTAAACTAGGCACTTAATGCAGTAACATTTTTAATGAAACAATGAATAAAGTATGACATTTCAACAAAAGATCCTCGTATAACTTCTGCGCTGTTCTTTCTAATTCTTTAAATTATAGAAGCCTACATTTCCAATCAAATGGCGTATTGTAGACCTAACCTCCGACATCCCCAGTCCGTACGCTGACCGTCAGCGGGGTCACTGACCCGTCACCGCCAAAGCCCGAACTCTGACGTTTCATTCCCATTGCTGCGTCGAAAGCGTAGGTGTCCCAGTATAAGAGGGGCTCTTTGATTACGGGAATTTGGTACGAATGTTGAAGTCGAGTGACATACTGTTTGACCCAGAACTCGACTCTATAATACTGCAATGGGAATGTTGGGAATATAGTTTACTGCGTGAGGTGACGAAAACCGCAAAATCCAAATCTTTAATACGATAGAAGTTTCTGTAATGCGAGGTGTATATTTCAAAGAAAATTGCTTTTCTCCCAGAATGGCTTTCTGTTCAAGATGTTTATTAGGGCGAAAGGGTAACTTTATCAAAGCTTTGGGCTGTTTGTTTGACAGTTAAGGCAGTTTCTATCTAGTTTTAGTTTGCTTGGGTACCTTAAAATACACCTTCACTTTGTGTCACATTAGATCGTTTTATTTCATGCATATATTGATACGCTATGTTAAAGCAGGTACTTAACTTCTTTCGAAAAATTATCTACTTGCGAGACGGTTATTTGAGGTGTATTTATGTGTCTATTATTTAGGAGGGGGATTTAAGAAATTAGAAGGGAACAAAATTATATGGCGCGTTGCGCGAAACTTGCAACGGAAGATATGGTTATTTTGTTTAATTTTTTTTTCTTGTCAAGTCCCTCGGCTACATCGCTAGCTATTTTATTCTTACATGTATAACCACTAAATAAATAAAAATTAGATATATTTTTTGATGTCTTTCCATTTAGCCAACTTTAACCTTTTAATTAAGCTTAAAGACCACAGGTCGTATTTCAGGGCACTTGCCCTTTATTTATACTACGTCGGTAGCAAACAAGCATACGGCCTACCTGATGTCAAGGAGTCTCCGTAGCCTATGTAGGTACGCCTGCAACTCCAGAGGAGTTAAATGCGCGATGCGCGTTACCGACCCTAACCCTTGCACCCTCATTGAGCTCTTGCAACCTTACGCACCGGCAGGAACACAACACTTGAATAAAGTCTACTGTTATTTGGCTGCAATTAAAACGTGTAAACATTCAAAACTATAATTTTGCTTCAGACCCCTCTGAACCAATAGACATTCCTTATGTATCCATCTATCATCATCATCATTCGCTCGCCCTTCCCATTCACTTGTGATCAGAGCAGTGTATCCTTTTCTTCCATTTCGCTCTGTCGCCATGCACTTCATCATTCACACGCTTTCATTATTTATCTGGCTGTATAAAATCATAAATGCTTATTTAAGCATATGAGGCAACCGTAACACATCGCTGCAATGTTTACGCTGCCGCTGGCCGCTGCCCTAATCAAACACGGCCCTTTCTCAAGCACCACATATAAATTAACTACTAATACACCGTGTACACTCCGCTTTATTATTCATAGAATTATTCGAAACGGTTGCGCGGTCAATGTGGTCTATGCATTACAAATTACGCGTTCTTATTTGACACCATGAAGATTCTTGAAGTAAGTAAGTTATTTATTAAAATGTTGTGAAATAGGCAGTTCTTAACGATAGACTGAGCACAGCGTACTTACGCGTTTCACACGCAAATTAAACAGTGAGCGAGATGAATAAGAACGTATTTGTATGCACCAGAGAGGAGCGGCATGATTAAGATGTTTTCTTTAATCAGCCAGGCAAAGGCGCTGTTTTTCAAAATTACTATATTTAACCTTATTAGCAATTACAGCCGATGTCAATATCACTTTTCTGGAGTAAATACTTAGCTTAGCAATTGTCTTCTTCCCCTTGTCGACAACGTACTGCTAACTCTGGCACTGTTTATCCTAAATCACAGGTTCTCCTACTTAGGAAACAGACCTTCTGGTTTACTTTTAAGAATCCTTTTGTACAAGTTTGTTTATGAAATAAATAAATTAGTTAAAAAATATTTAAAAAACTCATTCACTGCTAGCGCGAGCTACTCGCTACGATTGTGCCTTATAACAGGTTTTTTCGTTTTGTAGGGAAACACTCCAAAGAACAGCGAACTCGCCTAGCGCACCCGCGCAGGAAATGTGTTTGACAAACATCGGATCTATGACCGCGAATGTCTAATCTTTTAGCTAGGTTTAGACTAGCAAGAACTTGCATGCAATTTTCATTAAATTGCGGTATCTAATCAAACTTTTGAATGGGTGTAGGGATCTAACGGCCCGATTCAAAGTTGAAGATACCTACGTAAAGTTTGAATCGGGCCGATTGTATTGCTTCTCTTGGGATGTTAATTTCTTGAAATATTTTTTTAATGCAGTTTACCGTAGTAGTTGGCAATGTAACGTAATTGCATGCAAGTTTTTGCTAGTCAACGCCTCGCTTTTCTGTGCTCCAAATTAAATTAGCCCCCGATTGTAATTTTCAGACATAAAATCTGAACAAACTTTTATTTATTACGATTACAATGTCATTTTAAATAACACCATTCAAGATGACATCGAAAGCCGATCTAATCCGTTCTCAGGAAACTCAATTTCTAAACAAAAAGCGCTATAGCTATCGAAGCGTAACGGGCATCAAATAAGGCATAATAACGTTCTGACCGGTCGGAAAACTAAGATCAGTGTTGAATATCACGGTCCAGTGCTCGATACCACCGTTTAGTGTCTAGACTCTGGAATGTCTAGACTAGGTAATGAGAACATTGGAATCGCATGCATTGATTGATTAACCATAGTTCCTATGGTGCACTGCCATGCATCGTGTATTGGAAATTATTGTCGTTGTAAATTTAAACTTCTAGCTTAGGATGGTATTCCACCTGTCCAATTTCGTGGTCCAATGTGTATTTGCATCTCACATTTTGCTTAATAAGAGAGTGAGGCGCAATGCACATTGGGCAAAAATATTGGATAAGTGGAATACCATCCTTAGACGGTAAAGTTGAGAATTGAATAATTCAGTCAACTTGTAATGTAGGTAGATTATGTATTTTACAGCCCTCTTATGTATACCGTTTTGTTTCTGATAGGTGTTGTTTATCTCTTATAAGAACACGAGTATAAATAATCTAATCTAATTAGATTTGGGGGCAGTTTCGTTTTAACTTACACGTTTTTGAGTGCTAAAAAGGCAATTAAAAAAACACTTAAGTTTCGTCACTGTTTGTATGCCAAATAATAATACGTAATATTAAAAAAAAATAGCTTTAAGCCATTTGCCTCGTCCTACGATAATTTTATATAATAAATTATCTATTTACCGATGATTCTAGGTGATTGAAACTATACATAATGTATGAGTATCTCCAAACACCATAAAAAAACCTTTTTAATCAACTGCATGAATTTACAATGCCATTTTATACCTCATCTTATGATCAGATGTAATTTTTATGGTTAATTTTGTGATTGTGGATTGAGCTCTGTACTGATTTTATTATTTTTGTTTATAGGTATAGACAACCGGATATCACACTCAAGAAGTGTAACGCCACCGTGAGTACCATATTAATTAAAATAATTAATTAATATATGTATGCATATGCACCACTTCATACTGAGGGGTCACCTACTAATGGTTGTAATAATTGATTATTTGTATTACGCAAAACTATGATTTAAAAAAATATATTATTCGGTGACTTTATTCACAATCAAGTAAAGTGAGCTGCAATAGTACATGGACACGTCATTGAATTATCAACTTGTACAGTGTTGAAGCGGACAAGCTACTGAACAATATCTAGATATTATCTCCGCCGTCTTAACAACATAGCCTTGTGCAGATATTTGCGAGCACCTTTAACGCTCTTCAATATCTGAACGAACAATTTTCAAAGTCATTTGTCCTTACAGATGTGACGGGTTGAACAAGGACCTTGGGTTATCGGAGAGCGATGACGAGGTCGCAGCCAGCGCCTTACACCATACCACCAGCAGTACTGCGCTAGAACTAGAACCGTAAGATAAACTTTCAAGTATAGTTCCCTTCCCTGCGACCCGCTGGTCAGATGAGTACTGAGCTTAGATATATTTTTTTTTTATTCAGAAACAAACAATCTTGTATAGATATGTCGGAATGGGCTAAGTTGGATCGAAAAAGATTACAAATAATTGATAATATTGGCGCAATCACATCGCGTGGTTCAAGGGGTGAGTCACTGGAAGTGAAGTTGCCAGACACCCAACATTGTTTGCATGTGACGTAATTACATTACACCTTTAATGGATGTACGTCTTTCGGCTGATATGATGATTGCGAGTAATTTAAACTAATTTTAATCCCTTTTTGGGCCACATTGAAACTATAAAAGCTATTTTGGGAAATTTATATATATATATTTTTTTTTTTTTTGTTTGTGTTTAAGTATAAGATATTTTCAGTGAAATCTGATTCGACTCGCAATATGTTTGGTAGTTTTATTTCTTAGTAATTCGTTGTTTATTCTTTGTAGCGTTTGAAGCTTAATTGCATATTCCTGTTAAATGAAAATCATTTTTTCCAGCATCCTATCACCAATCGTCTCCGGCGGAAGCCCGTCCTCGGCCAGTGAGTCCTCCGACTCCGAATCCGAGTCGTCCTCGGCCGAGTCCAGCGGCCCTCCGCCTCGAGAGACCAGAGAACCTAGAGAGACCAGAGAGCCTAGAGAAACTAGAGAGCCTGCAGCGGTGTCGGCGCGTCTAAGTTCCGCGGCGGAGTCGCAACCGGTGCAGCGGCCGTCGTGGTCGCTGTCCAACTTCGCGCCGCCGACCGCGCCGCTGCCCGAGCCCTATGATACAGGGAAAGAGTTGAGGCATGCGCTCGCGGATATCAAGGGGAAGCCGGTGAGTGCATACACCTTATTAATGGGTTTACAAATGAATGCTATTACCGCTTTTAATTTTTAGTACATTATAGATACAGCCTCACAGAATATCTCACGAAAAAACACCTCATATATCTACATCTATACAATTCTTGGTCATTTCTCGGTTGTGCTGGATGGCACACGATTCCGTAAAATGCTCCTAGTTTAGATAGAATCTTGGTAGTCAGTCGCGACAGAATAGAATGATTGATAACAAATAGGTCTAAAGCAGAGCAGGTATAGTGATGTGGTCTTCGTTGTTGTTATATGACTTCATTTTTACATTTTTTTTTACATAAATTAGGTTTAAAGTTAGTACTTTTAGACAATGTTTAAGCTAAAAAGCATAAAAACGGATCTTAGCGTTTTTGATGATTAGGAAACGATATGCCCACCCAGAAACAACATGTTTAGCCTTCCCACGTATATTTCTAACTCGTCAGCAGTAACACAATCATCTTCTAGCTTAATATGCGGGACTACTGCCCTTCCCAGGTGTCCGCTTACCGATAAACACTTCCCCGTATTAGGATGCTGACACATACTGTTTATGCATGAACAACAATCGCATCAGTTGCATCTACCATTTTGAACGAAGCTTACATCTTTTGAACGCATAAGCTGTGCTGGAAGTCTTTTTGCAATATTCGCGATATGGACAATTCTCTCGAACTCCTTTTTCAACTCCTCAATCAAACCATGAACGACGATGAAAGCATCCAGCAGAGATGGATCAACCTGGCCGTATTGAAGTGTAACTTGAGAAGTTGCCTAATCAATTACGAGAGAAATCTTACATGTTACTGGCCAAGGGAGGAACGTCCGAGGGTTTTTAGGGAGTTTCTAGCGTTGAAAGATGTTCTGTGGCAGGCAGTTGGGGCTTTACATGGAAATATGATTATATCTTCAGGATATGAGGTACAATTTGTTGTTTTTCTCCATTCGTCAAAATTTTGCAAATAAAAGTGACATGAGAATGACCAGGATCCTGTTTCACCAACTCGACATATGCCATCTGACATTACATTTACATGTGATAATTCGCTGTATATTTCTGGGCCGGTAAGTAACACTGTGTGATGAGTTGGCTAGTGATAAATGTCATTATTAGGTGGCAATTGTCTGCATGGTGAAACCGGGGCTAGGTTGTGAATGTTAATTAAATGTGTGCTTTATTGTTGTTGCAACAGAGTCCTATCTCGGACCTATCCGACTCGGAGGCGTCGTCGCCATCGCCGGGTCAGAGGCGGAGACGGTCGTCAAAACTGACCGTGTCCAGCGACGATGACTCGCCAAGGCCTACAAATACGGTAAGAACGTTTCTATATTTTGTCGAATGACAACTAAAACTCCCTAACATACCACAAGTTCAAAGCCATAGTCAACATTACTGTATATGTATTACCAAAACAAAGTTGATTTATGTATATATTTTTTGCAATTAGGGAGCTTTGGTATGTCAACTAACGATTTATATATTTGGAAACGAAATAAATATCATATTAGCGACGTTATTTCTGAAAGTGAGCCTCATTACCGATGGTCGAAGTAATACTCGTATGCCCGAATACTATTGAGATGAGACGCCGCGCAACTGATATTGTAGTTGTTAAGGATCATGTTTTCGAATTTATGGCCTACTTTCAAAATATTTACGTTTTATTGTACCTTACTTATGTACGAAAATTGTGAATGTACATGAATTTAAGATGCATGCATGTTTTTGCAAGTCACTGTCACCTATCGGCCTGCTGATAAGTTTTAAAAGATCATCGTATAGATTCGGCTACATAGGTATATAAATAACTTATTTGAAGTGTTACAAAAAGGCCAGCGAAATGAATACAGGAAAAAAAATCATTTGGAGTTCTTTTAATTCCAAACGCCATCAACCGTTAGTTCAAAATTAAACTTGGCCATATATGATATTTCACGTAATCTCATCTGTCCCGATGCCTATTTCAAGGTCCCCCGAGGCGCATTTAAATCCAAGTGTGATTCCAGCCTTCCCCCCGCGTCGCGGCCGCCGCGGCGGTGAAGCGCGGGCGGCCGCCCAAGCCGCGGGCCGAGTCGCGCGAGCGGCCCGCCAAGAAGAAGCGCGGCCGCCCGCCCAAGCTGCGCCCCGCCTCGCCGCCGCCCAGCCCGCGCGAGCCCGACTCCGAGCCCGAGCCCGCGCCCGCGCCCGCCGCCGCGCCCGCTCCCGCTCCCGCTCCGCACCCCGTGCTGCAGGATACGAAGACGCATATCTTTCGCAAGGTACGTCGTTTCAGGATTGTGAACTAATTGGAGAACCTAAACACAAATCGAGATACAAGTGAGAAGAGAAACGACCACTTGACGTCTTGTCGAAGCACGTGACTAAGGTCGGGTTGCACCAACCACACTTGACAGACTGATCAACATCAATCAGCAAAGAACCATGAAAATTTTCATACAATATAATTATAAATAAACGGTTTAGTGCAACCGACCCTAGATGGTAGTAGATAATTGTTGAATAAGCCAAGTTTCATGCTTTCTGCTAGATGGGATCATACTTTGAGTTGAGAAAAGCTGTCTTCTATCTTTAAATTGTAAGTTATAAATTTCTTTTTCTCACGATAAACTTCGCTTCCAGGTTTTCACTCCCAAGAAGGGTGACGAATGTGGCGGGAAAGGTGGCAAAGGTGGTAAAGGAAAAGGCGGCAAGGGTAAAGGCCAGGTCACTATAATAGAAGTGGCGGCCGAATCCGGAGCTGATGACGATGAGAGGAGGCACCGAGAGCGCTCGGCGGAGAGGCGGAACGAGGAGGCCCTCGCCAGGGTCTCACCTCCTCAGGAGCCCGAGACTTTGACCAGGAAACGAGAGGCCGAAAGGGTCGCCAATGAACGGATACAAGAAAGAGTGTCCCTCGAGCGGCCCGAAAGGGACCGCCCTGAGCGGACGAACGACCGAATATCAGATCGCCTCCCCATACCCTCCGCACCTTCCGACAGAATACCGGATCGGACGTCCACCGACCGGTTATCCTCTGAGCGAGCCGACCGTTTACACGACCGGTACAGCTCTGAGCGCCTATTAACCCCCAGCCGGCATTCGAGAGAACGGATATCATCAGAGCGGTCGGATAAGATGGAGAAAACATCCCTCGACCGTCTCTCGGGGGATAGGATGGATCGTCTGTCCGGGGACAAGATGGATCGCCTATCGGGAGACAAAATGGATCGCCTATCGGGGGACAAAATGGATCGCCTATCGGGAGACAAAATGGATCGCCTATCGGTGGAGAAAATGGATCGCCTGTCGGGGGATAAGCTGGACAGGTTGTCGGGCGAGAAGTTGGGCATGGAGAGGCTCGACCGGATGCCGGACAGATTCGTTCGCGCCGAGGCTGACGTCGGGTCCGGGTTGAAAGGCCGAGGCTCGGAGAGACTAGAAGAGGCTTCTTCAATAGGTGAGTAACTGTCTAGAGAGAGAATATGATAGTATGTTTTTTTTATTATATTACTAAGCTTCTCTTTGTCTTTCGTGAAATTAAGAACGACTAAGCCTAAAATTCTCAACACTGTAAAAGAAGGTCTGTAGTAACTAAATTCTTCATATTGTTGATACGCAACGAGAAGGTTGGTATTTTAAATAATCAGTCACGAAAGATACATATGCAAAAAATAAACCTAATTTTTATACCCCAAATACTAAAACAAGCGTAAGTTTGCTATCTGATGATCGGCATGAGAAAAACTGTTGAAACCAAATGTAACATAATATTTGTTTCCAGTGCCGCGACGCGCGCGCCTGCCGGTGCGAGTGCCGCTCGAACGGCTGCGCGCGGAGACGGTGCGCAGCCTGCTGGCCGCGCCGCCGCGCCGCGCCGCCAAGCGGCCCGCCACGCCGCCGCCGCACCAGGTATACAACCCTAGGTATTGACGGAGACGGTGCGCAGCCTGCTGGCCGCGCCGCCGCGCCGCGCCGCCAAGCGGCCCGCCACGCCGCCGCCGCACCAGGTATACAACCCTACGTATTGACGGAGACGGTGCGCAGCCTGCTGGCCGCGCCGCCAAGCGGCCCGCCACGCCGCCGCCGCACCAGGTATACAACCCTACGTATTGACGGAGACGGTGCGCAGCCTGCTGGCCGCGCCGCCGCGCCGCGCCGCCAAGCGGCCCGCCACGCCGCCGCCGCACCAGGTATACAACCCTAGGTATTGACGGAGACGGTGCGCAGCCTGCTGGCCGCGCCGCCGCGCCGCGCCGCCAAGCGGCCCGCCACGCCGCCGCCGCACCAGGTATACAACCCTACGTATTGACGGAGACGGTGCGCAGCCTGCTGGCCGCGCCGCCGCGCCGCGCCGCCAAGCGGCCCGCCACGCCGCCGCCGCACCAGGTATACAACCCTACGTATTGACGGAGACGGTGCGCAGCCTGCTGGCCGCGCCGCCAAGCGGCCCGCCACGCCGCCGCCGCACCAGGTATACAACCCTACGTATTGACGGAGACGGTGCGCAGCCTGCTGGCCGCGCCGCCGCGCCGCGCCGCCAAGCGGCCCGCCACGCCGCCGCCGCACCAGGTATACAACCCTACGTATTGACGGAGACGGTGCGCAGCCTGCTGGCCGCGCCGCCAAGCGGCCCGCCACGCCGCCGCCGCACCAGGTATACAACCCTACGTATTGACGGAGACGGTGCGCAGCCTGCTGGCCGCGCCGCCGCGCCGCGCCGCCAAGCGGCCCGCCACGCCGCCGCCGCACCAGGTATACAACCCTACGTATTGACGGAGACGGTGCGCAGCCTGCTGGCCGCGCCGCCGCGCCGCGCCGCCAAGCGGCCCGCCACGCCGCCGCCGCACCAGGTATACAACCCTACGTATTGACGGAGACGGTGCGCAGCCTGCTGGCCGCGCCGCCGCGCCGTGCCGCCAAGCGGCCCGCCACGCCGCCGCCGCACCAGGTATACAACCCCACGTATTGACGGAGACGCAGAGAGAGAGGAATGATCTGCTTTGGGAATAGGAACCCGGAATGGGTTGAGGAGGTTATTGAGAAACGTAATTGCGGTTTGACTTTTGGTAGGAATATCAAATTTTAGTGCGACTTCTGATTTGGCACAAATGCGCGCCTCGTTCTAAAAGGAGGTCGACCTTCACCTTCGCAAAATCTAGGTCTTCTGCCTTGCTCGTAAACGCGTTTCGCTCGAATGGGACTTCTGTCCTTGGGTAAATATTTCTACTTCCTTTTACATCATATTTGTGTATTTCCATTACTAATATAGCAACTTTATTATACAGGCGGGAGAGGTTGCCGCGACCAACCACGAGCGGACGGCAGGCCAGACGCCCATCTACTACTCGTACTTCGAGCGTCTGCCCGCGGACGTGCTCTCTGACGAGGAACGCGACCACAAGTAAGACATGTTTATGTATACGTCCTCGTGCACAATATCAGAATAGCCTTGTTGGAAAAGAAGAAATCTTCTGCGCCATCTATTGGCTTTTCAGCAATTTTGGTTAACTGGGTACAGTCTGTCTAAACTAACTATACACCATTGTGACAAAAAATTAAAGTGATATTATAAACGTCATATTTTTATTTTTTTTGCAAGTGCCATTTCTAACGATACCTATTTTAAAATTCAAATGAACGTGAAGATAATCTCGAAAACTGAACTAGCTGTACTTTTGAGTTAGTTCAGTTCCCTAGACGTTTGCCAGTAAATAGCTTGTAAATAAAGACACGGTCGACTCATCCGCAATTCTCTCCTTTCAGATATTACCTAGACCAAGCGAAACAGCTGAAATGTGAAGCGGAACGCGAACAGAAAGCGTTACCCCGCGTCATGTTGTATCTCGAGTCAGTACTGTGCTTCGTTTTAACCGGCCGAGTGCTCGAGTTAGAACTTGACACTAAACGCGCCTTCACCATATACCGGGAGACTATAGAGTACATCAAGAGCATACACTCCATGCCTCAGCGGTTCAGGGCGTCGCCGCATTCGACGTTCAACAAGCTTGATATATTGAGGTGGGTATCCTTATAGACGTTTTGATTTATTATTTCTTTAACCATTTGATCACCAAAAACCTCAACTGACGAACGGCTACAACCGAATATCAACCTTCGGGCATTCCGATAATGTTCACGATGAAGCGCCGCATACGATAGGCGTAGGGTAAAGTCGTGTGACAATATGCTTACATCATAAAAATCGTTTTTTATTATATTAATAACAACAATTCGGTATACATGTCAACAATAAAAAAATGTTATTTTAGTTATAATCAAGTAGGGATTTCAATCCGGTCCGGCAGATCCGGTAATCTGGCCGGATCCGGCACTTTTTAGAAGCCACCGGATCCGAAGATAAAAAAACGCCTAAATACAGCACACACGTACGTTTTAGATGAGGTAAAGGTGACTGATGGAAGGTATGAGTTAAATAGAACAAAGAACGAATGAAAAAGTTTAGATTTAGTAAGATAAGAAGATACTTAATATGGCGATGATTGAGAACAGAAGAGGATTTCTATTTCTTTCATGTTGGTGGCACGATACGACGATTACTGAAATAGGCATTTGTCAAAGAAGGCATTTCTGATTTAGGCTAAAGAGGAGTTTAATGTAATGTTATGATAGGATATCAAAACGGAATAAAAAACAGGATTAAATCGGCGGTACTCCACCGACAAGAGTTAGGCTCATAAATGTGTAAATGAATATTACTGTATAATGATCTTTAGTTTGACGCTGATTATTATTTATATGGCAAAATTTATATTTTTTTTTTTGGTGTGCTTTCTTGCCCGTCGTGTGCACGGGTCTTCGCAAATAAAATCGGCTACGCGAGCCACTTGCGAGCACACCAACGTATTCGACGGAGCTGAAACAGTCGCCGTGGTCGAAACCGGCCGGGAGAGTATATATATATATGGCAAAATATAATAAACTTAGATTCTATTCTATTAAAATTTTAGTGGAATCTTTTGTCTGCACACTTTCATCCAATCTTTTCTTTTAATCACAAGTTCCATCCTTTTTCCCTTTCCTATCTCTTAGTACATGCGACTCTACGTCTATCCAATTCTTTATTTAATCCAACGTAATTTTTCTTCGGAATTCCCTTTCCGCGATGGTTTTCAATCCTACACTCTATAATCTTTCACATGAGATCGTCGTGTCGTGTTTTGTTCCTTTTATTTTGACCGATATACTTATTTGTATTTAATTTTAAAAAAAAGTTTTTTATTTTATTTCAATCAGTCTATAAAACTGTTTTCTCAAATAAAGAAATGAAAGCAAGATAAGAATATTGGAGCGCATTCCATATAATTTTGGTAAAAATTAAAATATTTTTTTTTGTTACTAGAATGGATGTCAGCGTTACAAAGAATTCAATCAAAGAACAGTTACAAAATTTTCCCTTTTAAGGAATTCCTGTCCCATATACCATCATCAGGCTTTGGAATCTAATCAAATGTATAATTGTAAACGTAATTTTGAGAAAATTAATAATTGATTTAGATTTCAAATTTTGTTTTTAAACTTAGATTGATATTGTAACACTTTTTAAAAGTAAGTTTTATTATATAAATACCCTTTTTTTCTTATATTACGCAAAAAATTTGAAAAATATGCCATTTAATTAACTTTAATATCCTTATACCAATCCGGATCCGGTTGGGCCGGATCCGGCCGGAGTGTAGCTAAAATCCGGCTGGATCCGGCCGGATTGAAAATCAATCCGGTTTGCAATCCCTATAATCAAGCAAGTATTAAATAAATACCGTGTTTGTTTTTTTTTTCAGCTTACGTGTGCAAGCTTTGCTGTACTTGCGCATGTTCAAAATGTACAACCGGGAGGTGAAAGAGTATTACAGGATAGTGCAAGACTACCAGCAAAAGGTAAATGATGTTAGTAAACGTTAAAAAATTTTTTCTTTAATATTTATTGTATTGCTTAACTTAATTTTTAAATTAAATTGGAATTTTGTGTTAAATCAAAATATGGAAAGAAAAATTGCAACAGGAAATAGTCATATAAAATAACTTTTACAGTACATATGGGGCTACTTTATAGCACTAGTGCGAGAAGTAGCATATTACGTTACTGTGTCGAACATTTAAAGGGCCATATGTACTGTAAAACGTTGTACGATACATGTGCGAATAGGTAATTCGCAACTCGTGTCGATTTAAAACACTCCCTTCGGTCGTGTTTTAATTTATCGCCACTCGTTTCGAATTTCCTATTTTTCGCACTTGTATCGTAATGTACTATTCTATAACGTTTAACCGTAGACATTTGAATGATATAATATGAAAATGAAAACATAATTTTCCTGACAGAATATTTTTTCGTTTTTATTTCGTTTCAATATGTTTGTTTTGTTAAGTTAATACCTACCTATAACGCCTAATTAACATGCTAGTAGTTTAGGATATTGTATGTAAGATATCTTTAATCTTTTTGGCAAGAGGTCATCATCATCACATTTGATATGGCTCCTAACATCAAGTTTTTTTTTTTTTTTAATAGCCTACATTGTGTCCCACTGCTGGGCAAAGGCCTCCCCTGTTTTCCGCCACTCGTCACAGCTTTGTGCATGCTCCCACCAGTCGCCACGAAATGAGTCCAGGTCGTCTCGCCATCTCGTTTTTGGCCTTCCTCTGCCTCGGGTGATCTGTGGTGCCCATTCAGTCGATATTCTGGCCCATCTGTCCGGGTGCATCCTACAGATGTGTCCCACCCAATCCCATTTGAGCTTGGCGGCCTTCACACCCACATCTGCGATATCTGTTTTGGAGCGCAGCTCTGTGTTCCTTATCCGATCGATTCTACGGACTCCGAGTATGCTCCGCTCCATTGCTCGCTGGCAAATCTTGAGTCGGAACCATGAAGACATCAAGTTTAACATGTATTATTATGTGCAGCCGGCGTGCGCGGAGTCGGTGTCGCCGCTGTCGCCGACGCCGTCGCCGGGCGGCTCGGTGGGCTCGGTGGGCTCGGTGGCCTCCGCGGCCTCGGCCTCGTCCGGCTACTGCAGCATGGCGCACTCCGTGCCCGCGCAGGCGCACAACGCGCTGCTGCAGCTCACCAAGTACTACACGTTCCTGTACGTGGCGCACGACCTGTGGGAGCAGGCCGACAACCTGTGCCGGCTGCGCGCTAATCAGGGTGTGTATTCTGTACCTTTTCGGCTCTTGGCTTGGTTTTTTGCGTGCATGTATTTTGCTTCGTCAGACTGGTAAATTTAGGTGATATGTTGTCTTTTTAGGGTACATGGCGTACTAAAAAGGTAACGTTATGGTGTGTCTGTCCGTCCGTCTATCTCTCACATCGCTATATCTGGAAATTACTTACGCTATCGATTTGAAATTTGGAATAGTTTTGAACAAGGCAAATCCAACTGTTCTTTTTATTTATTGGTGCTTGAAACAAATGTCTACAACATAATAACATAATAACAATCAGCAACTAAGTAGCTTAGGATGGTATTCCATCTGTCCAACTTCTTAGTCCAATGTGCATTGCGTCTCACTCTTTCAATGTGTGACGGGTGGAATACCATCCTAAGCTACTCTTTTAAGAATAAACTTGTGTTCCGATAATTTTTTTCACCTCACTCGTTAAACAACTTCTTCAGTTAATTCTAACTAACTAACTGCTTTGGCTCAGCGATCCAAAAATAATCTTGGCCTCCGAAACGAGAGAACGCCACCTGTTAATTTTACAACATAAATATTCGTATAAAAAAGAACACACCAAATCGAACACGCTTACAGTTTATTCTGACAAAAAAGCAGACGAATCAACGGGCGTGGCTCCGTTAACTTAAAACTAAACATTAAGAATATTAAGATATTTATATTACAAATTGACTGCCATATTTACTTATTCAAGTTTTAAAATAATAAATGTGGGAGAGGGGTCTCGACCCCCGCTCCGGGCCGTTCCTGGCGCAGAGGTTGTCCATCGCGGTTCAACGCGAAAACGTGGCAAGCGTAATGGGCACCTTTGCGCCGGGAACGATGCGGGGTGGGTTATTCGAATAGTTTTTATGGGTTAGTTTAGGTTAAGTTTAATTTATAATAATGACAGATTGTATTAATGTAATTGTATAATATTCTATTGTTGTTATTGTTAATAATAAGTGGCATGAAATTGTCTCGATTTATGAAGTAAAACATCAATAACTCCATATTTTATATCGATAATAAAAGTTTTATATTTTTATATAATAAATATTTTATTTCTATTCCAGACCTATTCATAGCGGTGGACCGCAAATGCGGCCCTCTGACCCTATTCTCCACGTTCCGGCATCTCGTACAATATGTGCGCTACGCCATCTCCCTCATCAAGAACGCGGCGCGCGAGTGACCGTCGCCCGGCGCGTTGGAGGCCGCGGAGGCCGGGGAGGCCGGGCAGGCCGGGGAGGCCGGCCCGCCCGGCCCCGTCCGGCCTGCGGACCCGAGCAGGCGACTGTTCCAGAAGCCTTTTGGCAATGTCACGGCGAAAAATGCGCAGCGGTATTAGTGAAAAAAACTAATATGGTATTGGTAGAAACGATACGTTATGTTTAGTGGTACGTTTACAGCTAAAATGTGTTCATGACCGATTGACAAATTTCTTTGTTTCACTGTTGAAGGCCAGAGCGCACCGGCTGTGTGTGCGTATTCAGACGTGCACGCGCGCGTGTGCTAAAATGTTGCAACCAGTGCACGCATACGTAAGGATCTGTAAAATACAACGCGCACGTGTATTCACGCACACTCATCCGTTGTACACAGGCCCGTTATGATAGCGTATCTTCGCTTTTAGCAAAGAGAATTTGAAATAGAGGTGGATTGTCAAAGAAAACTTTGTAGCCCCAATAAATTTACTGCCATCTTTCGAAACATGATTAAAACTTTTAGAATGCCATTTGACCTTGATCCTTATTCTTTCACTGATATGTGTTAAATTTGTTAAATATCAAAAAGTGGCGCCATCTAATAGATCACCTTTAGGTTGTGCCCGGTATGATGGCGCCTATTTTCGATATTTAACAAATTTAACACATATCAGTGAAAGAATAAGGATCAAAATCAAATGGCGTTCTAAAAGCTTTAATCATGTGTCGAAAGATGGCAGTAAATTTACGTGGCTACAAAGTTTTCTTTGAGAATACACATCTATTTCAATTTCTCTTTGCTTTTAGTATCAATGGAGTACGGTCAGTTTATGCATTATAGGAAATTTTGGATACACTGTGGTCAATTTTTTGGTAAACCATTAAGTGTAATTGTACATTTTTAAGTAGGCCGACTGTACTACAAGCAATCAAGTATTTTTACCAATATCGCTGTTCCATCGCGGTAAAATTCAGTCACATTGTGAGCTTTCGTTTTGGGATATCGTTTTTCAGATTCTTTTCTAAAAGCAATTCTAATAGATACTAATTATTTAATACGAACTTAATGAAAAATACCTAATGAAAACTTTTCATAATTATATTATTTATTCCATATATCTAGTTAATATTTAATTTATTTATTTTAAATTAAGTTTATTTATTTTGAAATCAGAATTTAATCTCAAGGAATCTTGTTTTCTTGAATATAAATTTGCCTATAGAAAGGGCTAATCTGAAAGCCAATATACCTAACGTTCCAAAACCGTTTGGAGTATGCCGTCAATAGAGTACGTTGGCTTCAATTAATTTGCCTTCGGAAATATAGTTGTATATTGTCGCCTCGGGTACATGTGTAGGGAACGCCCGGAAATCGTTATTAAGTATTGACTTCGCATGTCCTACAAGATGACCAAAAATGTACAGACAACCGCGGTTGCCTAGCAACGACCCCTGGTTACAAAACCGAATGTAAGTTTAAGTGATAGAGTAATCATATCGTAAGTGTTTTTCGTTGTAGTACCTACCCTATCAGAAAGATGTACCGTCGGGAACACATATACGAATTCTTTTAGTTCGGGTGTTATACGAAAATATTTAGAGTGTGGGCCAATCGAGTTATTATCTCACTATGCATGGGATCACTTCTCTTGTAGTTTTTCGCAATAATTTTACTGATTTTTATTCGCGTATACTTTCGCTTGTTACTCTGTGAGTGTGTTAGAATGAGAGCTTTAAACTAATTCGTACTTTAAGTGGTTCGGTTAGGGTTGATTATGGAGCGGACGGCGTAACGTTGTTTTGTAATCACAAATAATATTGGTGATTTTTTTCGATCACATTAGAACATAAAATCATTTTTACAAATCACGATAAGAAAACATCTGGATGTACGGACAAAAGCATACTCGTGAAATGTTTACAATAAATAAATGAAACACGCATAAAATTGTGTCATATGTGATGGACGTTCTCTTATCAGGAATTATGAGAGTAAACCGTTCATAAGGTACAGCTAGAATACAGCGATCAATATTTTAAGTTATGTGAAACTGTTCCTACATATTCAGTAGTGGCAGAACAATTATTGAGCAAAAATAGATTTTCGTGTATCAATATGTGGATCATATTTTCGTATATACATATCAAGTAGCTCGGTGACAATCACGTGGTTCGTGGTTAAAGTAAAGCAGGATGTATCTAGTGACTTCAGTAGCAGGATTCAGTAAAGAATGTTTGGAGTGACAATAATACTCTGGTTAGGGAGGTAGAGTAAATTCCGAAAATTTTGATCCATCCGACTCAGATCAAATAAATCTAAATCGTAGCTTGAACCGACAAAGTATGCTAAATATTTTTTTAAACTTCACTTTTGAATGGTACAAGTAAAACCGTGAAAACCGCTTTTGGCAGACCGAAAGCATCATGTGGCGAAATTAACATTGATCGATCAATGAAATTGTAAACTAGGCTATACTGTGAGTATAAATAGTGAATATTACTTTGAAACAACAAGCCGTAACACCAATTATATTTCTCTCGGTTGTTTATTAAAATTTATGTTGTGATTGTACATACATAATAATGATTATATTATACATTTTGTAATGGATATACATGTTAGTGCCAGATAGGTTTTTGTACGGTCGTTTAGAGCGCGCGGCGCGGAGCGGGACGTCGAGTGTTGCTAGAGAATGACAAGACGATGCCTTGTACATAGTTAACGTAAGAAATGTGTAGTTTTCATTTATGTTTTAATTTATATGTAAACTATATTTATATTTAAGGCGGACAAGGAGATATAAACAATTAAACATAATAAAATTTGATTAGGGATCTATACGAAATTGTTTGCGCGCGTGAGCCTAGCGTGTGAGCGGTTTTTTTTACAATAAGACAATTTGTATATTTTTAAAAGTGGATATTGTAAATGTATGTAGAGAGCTTGCAGCGTTCGGTTCGTAGAGGATAGCTAGGTTAGGTCCGTCAGTTACCCGCTGGTCGCCTCAGCCCGACCTACCTGCTATTATCATTTCCAAGTATTGGTACTTACTATCCGCACAAATAACTGTATATTTAAGTTGGTTATTTATTTATTGTGGCATTGTATAGTTAATTTTGTTGCACACTAAGCGAAGTTTACTTAATTGCAATAATTGTGAGGCAAATTAACTTTAATAAGCAATGAAATAACGTTAAAGTGCCTTGCGAAACTGCGGTTTTTCCCGTGACCTGAGTATGCACAAAGCGGTCATTTGGCGTCTCTATTTAAGTAATCGTATGTATTAGAGATTCCGCCAAAAAACGTGCAAATCACAAATGCATCTCCTTTGGAAACTCGCAAATTATGTACTTGGTTTTTTGTTATCGTTCTTAGTTCTAATTTTTTTTTTGCGTTACGCGGTGTATAATTTTCTGTTGTTTTTTATGTTGCTTATTTAATTTTAGGCTGATAGGTAATTCCTCTTATGAATAGTAATGAAATGATAGTGACAAATTATGGTTGACTTGCCCTGACTTGCATTTTTGACGTGCATGCATGACATGGTGAATCTTAAAATATTAGGTATCAAAGACGAGAACTATACATAATTTAAGAGAAAATGTGGATGGCATAATAAATTAAAAATATTATATTCGTATGCAATGCAAAAGTGCATGCATACGTATATCATCATCACATAATTTTTTTTAATTGCATTTTTTTCTACTTAAGACAGTTGGCCAATTTCATTTATTTTTGAAGTCATTTGAGCAACATGTCGCTTTTAAACATCAGTAATTCAGTACATAATATACCTTCCTTTTTGTAATATCTGACAGCCACTATTGACGCCAAAATTGTTCTCATTTAAAAAAAATATAAGTAGATGGACTCGGACGCTGCGCTGATAAGCGTAAGCCGATTGGTTTTTAGGAAATTGTAAAATACTGTTTTCTTTTATTATAGCAATCTTGTGTTGATAGCATGTATAATTTGTTTTTTTTTATTCGCGTTAAGAATATGTATAAATTTGTTTTCTCTTAATATTATTATTTGTGTAACTGTACCTTATGTTATTGATGAATTAGAATACATTAATTTTTATGTATGATTTTTTTTTGTTTTTGTTTTTTGGCCTTTTCCTTTTATTTTCTTTTTGCTTTTGAGCTTTTGAAACAAAACTTGAAAATGCGTTTGTAAAGGGCATTACTGTATTTGTTCGGTGCGGTTTGGTTCGGTTCGGTTAAATCGATCGAAAATCCTACATGTAAAAGCTAGATTAGACCCAAATCTGAAACCCCAATAGTCATTAGTTGTATGGTAGTAAAGATTGCCTTCGTCAATTTTTGCCTGTATTAATAACGCCACGCCAACACATCTGCAGGAAAATATGCAATACGTATTTGCAATAATTTCATTTTCCTGTGGAGATACGGTCCACAGTATTGCCTTATAGCAAGTGTCTTGACAGTTGCCAATTAGATTAATATCGGAACGTTGCGGCTTCTGTACTGATGAAGATAAGCACAATTAAAGTAACCTTGAATGCCTTAAAATGCCTATAGTGAATAGATCCATATTATAAGCAGTGGAGTATCTGATGTGGGAGATATCATATGATACAGTATTATTTGTAGCATGCGCCAAAAGTAAACACATTTTTAACTAATTTTATTACTTTTTGGATTTTATCACTGGTAAATAAAGTTGCTGCTATTTAACTTGATATTTTATTAACATAGAATCAATAGAGTTCAAATTTGTATACACACGGCTGAATCGGCTGAAGATTCTGCGGACCTACGGTTGCCTACAGTAAGAAGTTATCTCAAGTATGCAAAGTATTGAATTACCTATCCAGAATTAGATATACTTACTTACCAATGTTTGCGGGCACGCACTTGTACGAAATTCCCCGCAGACCGCATTGACTTAAACCTTTTGAATGCTTTATGTCATAAACACAAACATCACTCAAACGCCAAGCTCCCGAGCGCAAGCAAGCTAATTCAAACCTTACTTGAAAGTGTGAAGATTACTTAGACAGCGTACTTCATAACACCTAATAGCTGTCCTTGGCGTTGTGGGCACGACTAGTAACGACGCCTTTAGGTGTTTTGGCGTTCAAAGGATTAAGTGTACACAATTGAGTCTGTTTCGCTAAAATGAGCGAGCAAATAGGTACTATCGAAAATTCTGCGGAACACCTATACGAATAATACTGTATCATGATGGAAATAAATAATCATTTGTAACGCCTTATGATAATGTACAGTCACTGCCAAGTAAAGTCAAGTAAAGTCAGTACAGAGCGCAACTGAAGGTCACCCAATGTATATCAATTAGTAAGGGTCATAATACATTATATATGTCGTGGCATCAAGCTACCGCTGCAAGCTCATAGGCTTTCGACGCGATTGTACAATCGTGTGAGACAGCCTTTATCATAGTATAGGTAAAAAAACTCAAGAAGTACCCTTTGTCTATATAGTTTGTTTACTGGGCTTTATAGCCGGTTATCTGCGAAAATCGAATTTCGCAAATTGCGGGCATCTTTCTCTGTCACTCTAATAACGCCTTCATTGGAGTGAAAGAGAAATATCCCCGCAATTTGCGAATTTAGGTCGCGGTAGGCCCTCTGAATTATGATTACCTAAATCTTTATTGGGCAACTTGTGTACAGAATTACAGACAAGTTCCTTGTTACATAGACCAGGGGCATTTCTTGTGTTGGGCTGTAAAAGCGCTTATTGTATACGAGTAGATTATGAAATCATTTTGGATGGCAAATGTGTTTCGAAAGCTTGTTTTAAGTTCGATATCAGTGCCTGAAAGTACATACCTACGATATAACACCAATATCATTTAATACAGCAATATAGACAAAGAAACAAACAATTAAATTATACTCAGTAAATATTTCACGCGCCTATATACTTATATGCGTGAGTTTTTTACACGGTAATGCCATTGCATTTTTTATTCGATTACATTACAAGCAACCAACTGTCTTATCGGTTGCTTTTATTTTATTTCGCCAATATAAGATAATTAAGTTGAATGACAAATGAAACAACGAAAGCCAGTGTTGGCAGAAACGTTAGTGTAATTGACCATTAGGCCGCGTAGCCAACGTTACAATGTTAACGCTCCGTAGCGTAGTCATCTCTCTCTATCACTTCCATATTAGTGCGACTGTGACAGTTGCGTTTCGTTCGCCACGGAGCGTGAACGAAATACGGCGATACTTACAGTGGCAATTAAATCTAAAAGACATGATTTAAAATTACATACCATGCCTTGTATTGATAACGAAAACCTACGAAATACAGAGTAATCCCAACAAGGCTTAATTTTCCCCTGGGTTGGAGGTCAGATGGCAGTTGCTGTTGGCAGAGACGAGGCAAATACCCGAGAGAGCGAAGGTATAAGAATAATTGCCATGTAAAATTACTAGTTCCCGAAAATTCGAAGAAGGTAATCGAAGAGAATAGCAAGTGGACATTTTACTGAGTATTAATTTATTCGTCTACTGTTATAGCAATAATTTTATGAAACGAATTAAAATGCATGCAATGGAATGTTTATATCTTATGTACGTATCAGTTATACCGACAAAATAACGGTAAGTACCCATCTTCGTGTTCGTTAAATAAAAGGCTCCAATTAAATATATTGTACATAAAATAATAAAACGAGATTCTAAATATGTCGCAATTCAAATTCTAAATAGATATCGCTTACATAAACAACAATAGTATACCAACATCAATAAGTCAATGTGTTTACAATGCTTAGTACAATGATCCCTTTAGGATAGTACATTCTGGCTTCACTCAAATGCTACTAAGCCACAAAATCAAATATCTATACTATACTAGTCAAAAATATCTGACAACATACGAACACATGACGTTGTAATAACCACCGTACTGCTAAGATAATAAAGATCAATAATCGATAGGCATGCTTTTGAGTGTGGCCAAATGTAGCTATTATTTCAGTTTGTTATTTGTTAGTAGATAACAATGTGCGGCTAAGACCACTTTAGCTGTTTAAGGAGGGATTTGATTTTTTTTAGAATTAAATAAAAGTTCAAAGTGAATAGTTAAATTGTGCCTTAGTGAGAAATGGTTTAGCCTCCAATTTAGTTTGGACTCGAACAATCTGCGGCTGTTTGAATTTTCGATTGCGGCTCGACTAGTAAAGGAGTTATAGGAGTTAGTTAACAAATTAATGTAACTTGCTAACCATGTTATAATTTTGATGTAATAAGAAGAGACTTTTGGTGTGTTTATTTTTAATTGTAATTATTAAACAACGCGCAATCGAGAGCTCACTCAAAGCCCATTTATTTCAATGATGGTCGAAGTACGCCAGTACTCTTTCTCTGCACTGTAAACTAAGCACTAATTGTAAAGAGTTTATACGATTGTTTAACTAAAAACCCCTTCTCAGTTGATAGATGAACTAACGCAATAATGTTTAACGATGTTTCTTTCTATTGGATGTTGTAATTGATTATATTTACATTTATGTAAGACGTAGATCAGTATATTATGTCGTAGCAATAACTTAAGAGTCGCAATAAGACCTAGTGCATTCGCTTCATACTATATGACCCGACCGGCTGTACACTGCTTCCTTTGTATACAATAAGTTCCAATTTTGGACGTTTTCAAATACATATATATATTTTATATCGCACGTGTTTAGACGAGTAGTGTTCGGTGTACGAATTAATTTTAAATATGCTGCTCACGCGTCAACCGCCGAACTGACGGAAAAAGCACGTGATCAAATAAGAATATATAGGTATTATATTTCTCGCTCTTATTTATAACGGCATCCCTTTCGTGGAAACGGCGTTTAGGGCGTTAAGCGGCGCTACTATGCTTCTCCCAATTCTACTAGCATCTCCTATGGCAAGTATACATGTAAATCAAGTGATTTTTGTAAGTACGTTCCACTCTGTCGACACCCATTCGTTTCTCCGAGCTTTACTACCTACGAATAAAGTTCAGACCAATTTTTATTTGACTTCTCGAGTCAAGAAACAAATTATTAGTGTAAGACGAAGTGCCAAGAGTCGCGAATACTTCTTTCCTAAGTGCAATTCCTTCTCAATTATAACCTATGTATTGTATTGTATTTATATGTATTGACCGGCCCGTCAGCAACGACCGGGCATTCCATCCTCTCGCTTAGCCAAAGCTGCATGCGGGATATTTTTAATTATTCGTCTTTAAAATACCACCAAATATATATTTACCTCTCAACACTTCCAACTATAATAACTTGAAACAGTCAAGTTTGATAATAATTAAAAATGTCTCGCCAGATTCAGTGAGAGAAACTGTATAAATGAACGAAAATCGCGTAAAGTTAAAACTAACAATAAACGGCTAATGTTAATAATATTCTAAATTTATGTTTTGTAGTGGATGTTTTATTATATAATAGTGTTAAAGTATGTGAGGCGAGTCGTTTGTGTCATTATGTAACTGTAGAGACGGGACCGCGACTATGGCGACGCTCGTAGAAAATCATCCTTAAAAGCTATGAATTAAAGCGATTTTTGCACAGACGTGTAACGCATCCGTCTCTCTCCGACTAAACAATTCTTCTAAGACGGATGCCTTAAGACTATCGAGTCGTGTGAAGTTGAGAATGGTTTTCTCCGAGTTACCCGCAGAGCCGGGCCGCTCACGGCATTTCTATGTCAGTAGACGCGTGTACTAATTAAGGGACAAACAAATTATAGTATAAAATTGTTTACCAAACGCCCGACTGGCGTTAGACGAAAATATTATTTTTCTTAGATCATTATATTGTAATAAAATGGTAAAGTATAGAAATATGATGGCGCGGACGCGTTGGCCGGCGCGGGAGCGCGTTAAAAAGTTATTTTTTTACAAACCGAGTCGGCGACCGCGCACTGCGTTCCCTCATATTTGTTATGTTTAAGAGGAAATATCTATTGTCTATTCCGAGGGTTGAATAACTACCGACACTTTTTTATATTATAATAATTATAGAAATTATTATTGAAATTGGCTTTTACTTTTCATTATCCCCAAACCCACCGAAACTATGAAAACCTTGACTAGACTAGTGAGTCTGCTGAAACCTAATAGTGATTAGTCTTCAGCATACAGTGACTAGTCTACAGAGAGATGCATTTAAAACTCTTGTGGTCTAAGACTGATTAATCAGTCTTCGACGTTGGACCCACGGAGCGGATATTGGTCATTGGCGTCCAAAAGGTTAAAGAACAGACATTTGTTATGTACAATATTTACTAAGATTCATAAACCGGTGTATTCCCATCTGTGTCTGCCCCACGTGACCACTGCCATACGAGAGGTGGGCACAAATGGGAATGATTTGTATGTAGCGCCTATTTCCATCTGTACCCGGCGGGGCAGAAAGGAATGGGTGTACCCATAAACCCGCTTCCCTGAGAAGTTTTTTATTGTGTGGTGGGAGGACAAATCGTGGGTTCGAAAGATGATGAAATGCTAAAAAGAAACTCGTGTTGTACTAACGATCAGTTTATTCACACGTCTTTGCGGTTGTGTTTCTTCTTCTTCTTCTTGCCGGGCTCTCGTTCTAGAAGCTCGTCCAGCTCCTTGCTGTCGTCGCCCAGCCGCTTCTCGCCGCTGTAAGTTGCGTTTTTAATTTTATTGTCAAATTCATTAACACTTCGAGTGCTGAGAACCCGCTCGGCGGGTCGTAGTCGCTCTCCTCTACAAAGCTGGAAAACGCTGGACTTCGCTACTAGCTTAGCACTACAAAAGTGTTGGCAGTGAATGCTTAAAAAGTCAAAGAGCATGTATATTCTAAGAAAGTATTCCTATTTTTAAGTAATTTTCTGTAGTTATAAACTGAAATAGATGTCATATGATAAAAAGAAATTGATCAAGGATCCCAGTGGCCAAGGCCGATTTTATCAAAAACATATCAAAATATGAAAATATACATTTTGATGGCACAGTAGCACCATCTGGCGCTGTAATTATGATGATATAAACTGAACGATAATAAATAAATATTTGGGGATAATCTTACACAGACCGATGAGACCGACCTAGCCCCAAACTATGCAAAGTTTGTACTATGGGTACTAGGCGACGATATACATTCGTATATATTCTTAGATAAATACATACTTATATACATAGAATACAAGATGATTGAAATACAACACATACCTTTTAACGGAAACTAATCCCTTAGCCTTGGAGGCTGCGAGCGCTTGGCCCCAGTCCATGTCGGAACCTTTGATGCGGTATTGTGCTAAATCTTCTCCCATCAGTTTTGACAGCTCCTTGCGTTGCTTGCGTTCCAATTCCTGGAACCACGCACAATATACACGTTAGTATTGCAATCCAAATATTACCAGAGTTGACCTTTCACTACACCATAGACAAAGAAATCGTAGTATTCTGATGTATACGAGAAAGTAGCGCAAAACGATTCAATTTCTGGACACTTTATAGAACAACGACGACCCAGTTTCAAAAAATGAGAAATGAAGAATTTAAAACGCGTTTTAACATTCCTGACCACATACCAAAAACAACCTACGTAATTTGGTCGGGTTCTCCATTACCCACCATAAAAACGGTGAGCAACAAAAAACGTCTGTGTCACTTAGGACTTTTTAGAAGTAGGCAGAAAGAAAAAGTGAGACTATGACAAGGACAAACAATAATAGCGCCTTCTCTGCTACGCCTACTGAACGGTCCATAAGACCATCCCGTACGGTCATTTCCCCCACCCTCTCAAGTCAGATTCAGAGTTATATAGTTGTCATTTATTATTTCTCTGTCATCCCTCATCCTGTTATGACTTTCTCAAAAACACTGTCTAATTAAATATTAAATTGCACTCGATTCGTCTGTAGTTTATCAGCTCAGATCATACGCAACATTCACATAGAATAGTGACAAGAATTGCAATAAAATATTCTACAAAACTAAGAAGAATACGACAGAATGTATTCATTCACTTAGAGTAATGAAAACCATAAATACTGTTGGTATATTTAATGTCCTAGAAAGACTGTAAGCCTCAGGTGCAATTAAATAAAAGTTAAAAATTTGTTCATCTCATTTATTCCTAAACATCCACATGAATAAAGCTGTAACGCCAATCAAAACAATTACCTTAGCGGCCTTCGTAAGTTCCTCGTTCAGACTCTGCTTCACTGGCCCGTTCGTGTCTACCTCTGCGCTCATATCTTCTATACCTAGAATAAGAAGATATACAATTTATTATAGTCTAACGCAGCTAAGAAGTTAATTTTGACAGTTATGAATTGACCCTTATTATGGCACCAAGGAGAATTTAGAAATAGAAGTGGATTGTTAAAGAAAAATTTGTATCCACAGTAAATTTACTGCCATCTCTCGACACATGATTCAAACTTTAAGAACGCCATTTGACTTTAATCCTTATTGTTTCACTGATATGTGTCAAATTTGTTAAATATCAAAAAGTGGCGCCATCGCTCGAAACGATATGGATCAAAGTCAAATGGCATTCTAAAAGTTTTAATCATGTGTCGAAAGATGGCAGTAAATTTACTGTGGCTACAAAGTTTTCTTTGACAATCCACCTCTATTTCAAATTCTCTTTGATGACACTAAAGGCTATCAGTTAAAAGGTAGGTCAATTCATAGTGTCAAAATTTCTTAAGAACTATTACGCACTGTCGACTGGTGGCCGCGGTGGCTTAGTCGACGGCGACTGTGACTTTCTATAGTTTGTATAGGCGTTTGCGCACTTCTCAAGCGCTGGTGGCCTAGCGGTAAAAGAATGCGACTTGAAATCCAGAGGTCGCGGGTTCAAACCCCGGCTCGTACCAATGAGTTTTTCGGAACTTATGTACGAAATATCATTTGATATTTACCAGTGGCTTTTCGGTGAAGGAAAACATCGTGAGGAAACCGGACTAATCCCAACAAAACCTAGTTTAGATCCCGGGTTGAAAGGTCAGATGGCAGTTGCTTTCGTAAAAACTAGTGCCAACGTCAATATCGGGATTAGTTGCCAAGCAGACCCTAGGCTCCCATGAGCCGTGGAAAAATGCTCGGACGGGGAAAAGAAGAAGAAGCTTTAGATAATAAAACTGACTTTTGGAAATTATCAGACGCGAGGATCTGTGAAACTGTGCCGTTACCTATTTCCTTGGCTACAGAATGTTCTAGCACCGTGTTGAAGCTGGCGTTGATCTTCTTGCAGGCCTCGTAGAACTTGGCGAGTATCTGCGAGCCGGGCAGGCCGAGCTCCTGGGCTATGTCGTCGGGCTCCTTCATTTGGAAACCCATGGCTACGAATATCACCTGCGCAATTAAGTTAGGGTTACCCTTTTGACCTTTTGTATGTGTGTGGTGGTCATGGGTTCAAACCTCGGTCATACCGTATAAAGCAGAAATAGTCGATCTCGAGAAAAATGCAAAAAAGATAAGAACCCAGACGAGAGGCACTGAAATTGACTTCTTAGAGATTTAAAGGTATAGACCATGCGTGTTGGAGGGTCTACCATCTCGTGACCTGAATAGAAAGCGAAAACAATTCACGCATCTAAGCTGATGCTGCCCCCTACACTTCATGCGGGCTCTATTTCGCATAGTAAGGTCTGCCATCTAGTGGGTTAAATCTAAAGATGGAAACATGAAATATGCTTCGCGCCAATGATTGGCTTCTGTGCTGCCGCCTACAGTTCAAGCACGCTCCCTACATGTTTTCGTTGGCTCGTTCCTTGAATACCATTGTTATATAATCACATTTTGAAGTGACAGTAGATTATTTTGATTTATGTAATATGATTACGAAATGTGCTTGCACTCGGAACATGTGTGACAGTACATGTTAGAGACAGGAAAAAGCGTGACAAGGGGGGAGGTGTTCATCAAGTCGAAATCTTGTGTGATGTTATAAATCGATGACATTTAGTCAGGTTGGGCATACAGTTCTTGAAAGTCGCGCGATTTAAAAGATACAAGTGGAATCGGGGGCACTACCGGGAAAATCGAAGTTCGTCAATTGTGGGCATTTTTCTCTGTCACTCTAATTACGTCTTAATAAGAGTAAAAGAGAAAGATCCCCGCAATTTGCGAATTTCAGTTTCCGCGGTAGGCCCCCTGGCATTCCGTTTATCAGCCTGCAGTTCATAAATGATAACAGTTGAAAAATTGCATATTTTAAACCTACCTGTTGGACAGCATCCAACTTAGCGACTTTGGCATGGAACACTAAGGTCGCTATGGGAGCTAGTAAGTCCGTTATGAGTCTGTAGTCCGCCTGCTGCCTGCAATATGACTCCAACCGTGCTAAGTCGTGATTGGATAGATATTGGCCGATCAGTTCCTTTGTGAGTGCTGGAAAGTAAAGTAAATTGTTGTTAGATTATTAAAAAAAAAAAAATTGCGACAAATGCAAAACGTACCGGTATATTATTTTTGTTTTTTTATTTATTTATTTATAATATGATATTAATTGAGTTCATAAAATTTCTTGTTAATGTACATCATAATAGTAAAATGGCTTATATCACCGGGCTTATCTGTAAAGTATTACCAGGTTTGTCCACGCAGACGTTGTCATTGAGCAGCGCGGGCAGCGCGAGCGCGGCGGGCAGCGCGCGCAGGCCGCGGGCCAGCAGGCGGGCCAGGCGGCGCCGGAAGTCCGCGCTGTAGGCCGCCAGCCACGCGCTGTCGCCGAGCGCCCGGATCATTATGCACGAGTGCTCGCCGGTCAACTCGTTCGCTTTCTGACTGAGGATATACAATCATCATTGTAAAATGTACCAACATAGATTCAAAATCAACAAAGGGACACTCCTTTCGGCTTTTCCCGGCTTCATTCGGCTTAGCATTGTCCGAGCAATTTTTAATGTTAGCACAACTTGACGTCCCTATACATGCACGACCATAGATAAGATAATGACATGAATTTTGACAACCCTAAATGGCCGAAAGGGATAGTGCCATACATTAGAAAGGGGCAGTATAATTCGTCCCTGAATCGCTGTCAAACTTCGGTTTTGTTGGAAGTGTCGTTTCTGTACGGTAGTACTATTATTTATTCTGTGAAAGGGTTCAGTCTGGAACTGACTGACTGTATGCATGAGACGTAACATCTCAGTGCTAAACTATATGCGCGTTAAACATGAATCATATATAACTGGATCATACATGAGCGGTGGGACAGTCTTATGTACCTTTTAATATGAGTAGCAGAGAAAGCGCTATTACTGTTCGTCCTTATCACAGTCTCATTTTTATTATTCCCCACCGTAAATTTTTATATGGTTTATGATAGGCAGAAAACAACCCGACCAAATTACGCGGGTTGTTTTTGGTATGTTGTCAGGAATGATAAAACGTGTTTTTAATTTTGTCGCATTGCATATGTTCTGTCACTCACGGCCACACGCGTATACCACATCTATAAGATCCTACCATCTACGGCGTTAAATGACTGGTGTTGAGACAGAGCAAAACTAGATTAGGCTATTGTAATGTAAATAACAATTTTATTAATAAATCTCTAGCCGCACAGAGGCCTATAAAAGGCCTTACAGTCAATCCAATATTTTTATTTTGAATAATACAATCCATTACATTATATTTAAAAAAAAATGCATCTGTCTGCAGCTAAAGGTAGCTAATTGCAAAATCTATAACTTACCTTAAATAAACAGGCACGTATTTCTGAGACTTCCAAAACTTTAGTAGATCTTCTGTAAGACCAAAACTGGTACCTAGATAGTCTAAATGCTCAGCTTGCACTTCCGATAGCCGCTTAAGGAGTGTTGGTGGTTTTGCTCTGAAATAAATAAATACAGTTTGTTAAAAGGTGGAGGTACCTAATATTAAATGATCTCTAAACGTCGGACATCTAGGATCGGAGTTCTAAGAAATAAAGGACCTTCTTTCGTTTTTTTTATCTATTACTCGTAATAAAAGTGGTTGACTCTCACCTAGGTACAATAGTCTCTGTGTGTAGATCGCCCGCCCTCTTGTCGGGCATCTCTTCAGTATCGGAATGCTGCTCGTCCAGACAGGGGATGTCCCCCGTGTAATACGAAGCCAGTTGTTGCAGCGCCCGTTTGCCGTAACCCATCTGTTTCAAACGTAATAGTAGTTTATGTGACTGCTACATAATGAAAGGCATTAAAACACAAGTGTGAGTTTAAGATAAGAACAAAGTGAGTTTTTTAAAAGGACCACACGAGTGTTTTATTATGTAGAGTCACATACACTATTTTATCTACACACATATTATAAACTTCCTATGAGATATTCACTAACCCAAATTACAGCCAACATTGGGGCATCGTTGCTCCCTTGGCGGAACTCGCGAATATGTGGCGGCGTCGCCGAAATATCTTTATTTTAAACTTGTATCATAATGTACTATAACACAACGCATATTTATAACGGAATTTTGAACACACTCTCGAACTTAAACTGTGACTGTTCTGATATTATTTAACGATACGTTATTTTTGTATACTACGTCCGTGGTCGCAAACAACCATACAACCCGCCTGATGGTAAGCATTCTCCGTAGCCTATGGACGCCTGCAACTCCAGCGGTGCGCATGCGCGATGGTCACACTGGTCTCCATACATTTTTTACTCACCACAAGCAATTAAGAAAAAATCTTATTACTTTCTTTGACTTAACGACCAACTACAGGTCACAAATTAAGCGATTTTATTTAATATTAATTCTTAAGTGGTATAAACACGTGCGGTTTATATCAAATATATGGCCAAGACTAGATGGTTATTAAAGTGCTGTATGGTGCAAACTATTACAAAAGACAGAACAGTTCGATTATCTCAAAAACCACCAAAACGGAAGGCATACCCGCTGGTAAGACGGATGCGTGGCTATGCGCACGATCCTTGCGCCGGACAGCTTGGGGAAGTCTCTGTCTCCGTATTGCTCACAGATGTTCCACGGGATGAGGTCGCCCGCCGCCTTGCGGCCGCGCCCGAGGTTGTCGCGAACTGATCTGGAACAGAGGTACATCATATTTATATGACAAGATAAGGGATTCTATACACTACCTCACACGAAACTTTGGAATATTTTGGCGGATTTTTTATTATTATGTATTCAGTGAAATAAATAAACGGTATGACTATTATGGTTTTATTATTATTATGGTATTGGTATGGTATGGGTTACTATTAACCCGTAAAATTTTTGTTCATGATTGAAAAAGAGTAGCCTCTCAAAAGATTACAACAGACTTCACAGAAGAACAATTGATTTTTTTTTCACAATTACTTGTCAGAGATGTTGCCCTCAAGACACATCTGGACAACACAGAGTACTTCTGGCATGGACGTGGCATTCGGTGGGGTAGGCGCAAGCAACACGAACAGGTTGTGAGCTGGTGCATCCGCCAAGAGTTGAAGGTCGTTGGGACTGTTCTGAAATGATTGATAAACAGGTTAGTTTTTAAAATATACACCGTGTTTTTTTTTAAATTCCGTTAGCTCCGGAGTATGGGTAAGTACGTTTAAGGAAAATAAATGGTATAGTTAATTAACGAAAAAGGATTTTTTTTGTTACTAAATGTTGCATATAGCGTTGTTGTAACACGAACATTACATTTAATTCAGCCAAACAATTGAAAACTGTGACATATCAATATAATTTAGAACATCGATCGTCCGAGATATTACTTAACTTAAGTTGCAAATGAATAAACTCGTACTAAACACTAATCAATAAGTACACAGGCCCTAAGGCAAGTGTACACGCTCGTAAGGGCCTTTTAAGAAAAAATAATTATTGATTATCGGAATGGAGTTAATTAGAATACCGGTGTCTTTGAGAAAGTTACTTAATTTAAGCTCAAGAATGCCGCCTTGAAATTAACGGAAAAAAAACACGGTGTATAAGAGTATCAATGAGTGATATACAAAAGACTACGTGGTAAAGAGTTGAAGCAGACTATGAAACTAAACTAATAGTAGCGACGTATATAGCGACCAGACTGTGCAGGAACGCCTCAGCAGCCTTGTGGTACCAGAACTGGGCGTCTCTGTTCACTCGGAACAGTTCGGAGGACGCGGAAGAATATGTTCAGATATATACATTACACAATATACTCTAGATATAGTATAGAGTTAAACCAGGCTTCAGAACTAACCTTATAATGACTAGCAACATATATAGCCACCAATCTATGAAGAAACGCTTCAGCAGCCTTGTGGTAGCAGAACAGGGCATCTCTATTGACTCGGAACAGGTCGCAGGCGGTGGGGGAAGGCGCGCCGACCCCCACGGCGGGCGCGGGGGACTCCAGGCACAGCAGGGAGTTCAGCCACGCCTCCACGGGGTCGCCGGAGCGGTAACGGATGGGCTCTTCCAGCTTTATCTGAAAACGTATCCTCATAAAAATATTGGTTGTATTGTTGGCGATAGCTAAGCTAGAGGTGTTTTGGTAGAAGCCCAACGATATCTTATATAGCCGATCAGTAAATAGTGTTCCGGGCTATAAAAAATCGTAATGTTGCAAAAGCGCCGTTTTTCAAAAACAGCAGTTACAAAGAGGGCACAACACTCCGCAGACTGTGTGCATTGACGATATAGTAAAAGTGGCGCGTTAGTAGCGGTCGTACGATATGTATCCAATCTGTATATACAGTGCTGCAGTGGTACGGGGTTATAAAACATTCTTACCGGTGCCGCATCATGTTTCATCTGCAACATTGCAAACAGATTGAAAAACAACGCGCGGCAAATGGTTAGTATTCATAAACCTTTTACAAATCCATCGGTGCCTTAGTGGAGTTCGATATGTATACGATTTGTAGATACAGTGGTACGGGGTTATAAAACATTTCGGTGCTGCAACATCGCGAACAGTTTCAAGGAAAGCGCGCGGCTAGTTTTGTCACACCCAGAACCCATTGACGATAGCAACGCCAGCGGTGCCTTGGTAGCGATTCAACAATATTTATACGATCTATACAGATACACAGTAGTACGGAGTTGTGAAATAATCTTACCGGTGCTGGAGCATCGTGTTTTGTCTGCAACATCGCAAACAGTTTCAAAGATAGCGCGCGGCCAGTTCCCTCGTACCCAGAAACTGTCGACGATAGCAAAGCTAACGGTGCCTTGGTAGCGGCCGCAGAAACGTGTGTAATGGGTATGGCTGCCGCTTCATCTACTAGTACGAGGTCGGCGGCGCTTAGCAGCGAGTGGTCATCTGGGGTAATGTACTGGAATGGAAATAGTATAATTATATTAGATGACTAAAATCAATCAATCTCCACCTTACAGAAGACCGTCACGAAAAAACGCAACGAGCGAATTCATTTGACGCTGACGATAATAGCGACGATCGCCATATATATTTCGTTTAAAAATGTAACATCAGCTAGGGCTAAAATGGTTGGGTCTTTATCATTTGTCACCATGCCTGTCACGTTCTAACAAGTAAGCGCGAAAGTGACGGGCATAGTGACAAGTGATAAAAATGGAACCATGCTGCCACCTCTGGGCTCGTTTTCAACTTGACACTAATCTGTTTGTCAGTAGTTGACGTATGACAAATCACTTACCACAAAACATAATTTGGGACATAACATAGCCTTTTAACTCGGGGACCGCGCTTTTTCTTAGAATTAATCTGTGTGTAAAGTGAAAACCATTAGAATTCAGTCAACACTTACTTGAACAGTCTGCCTTGAATTCCTAGCAATGTTGATCCTCACAATGGCCTTCTTAAAATCCGGGTTCGTCGACCTCAGTATATTATAATCAATATGCTCCTGGTATAAACAGGCATCGAGGCCTTTTAGCACGAACTCGAAGAGGGTGATCAAGTTCTCAGGATGGGGGGAGGTGACGTAGATGTTGACGTAGCCGAGTGCTACGGCGGCGGCGACGGCGAGGCCGAGGCAGGCGGACTTGCCGCGGCCTCGGGCGGCTGTTAGGCAGTGGGGAGGCCTATAACAAACATTATTACATAAGTAGAATTTACTAATTGAAAGAAAAATGGTTTTTTTTTTTGCAAAATACATTTTGTAAACTCGAGTCATATAAAATGAATAATTATTCATTCGAGTTAATAATTTGAGTATCTCTACTCAAATTACTGACGTTAGTTTACCGCTTGCAATAAGGACGCCTTGTCAGATGATTCGCATAAAGATAAAAGCAAATCTCGTCCTTATGACAAGCGACCTTATTACATAAATGTTACATTTGAACATAAATGACTGTGCTAAATTTCCAAAAAATGTCTACAAACATTTTACATGACAGATTCTTCATATAAAATTTAACTGTCATAGACGAGAAGTCGCGAGAAGTACCACTCCTCATAATATTGGTAAAATACCTTGAAGTTTTCGAAGCCAATGTGTCAATAATGGCTATAAGCGCCGTCGCCTGGTCGTAGGTGCGACAAAGAGCGACTAGAGGCCCCGCGGGCGGCGTGTCGGAGAGAGACGACACTAGTTCCGGCAGCTTAGGATTGGTGCGCTGAAATATAAGTAGAAATCATGACAATGTTGCAAATGTTTTGCATTTAATACCTCTGCTAGAAATTATCTACACCAATTTTAGACTCTCTCTAACATTGGGAGCTGGCTTAAATCCTACTTGCATGAAGAAAACTTAGTAAAATACATGCTTGTAATGATAATAAAGTTTTAGTAGTAGCAAAGATTACTGATTGTAAGTGATTGGCTTACTGTATGGTGTATGCGCCATAACCATAATATATATTTTGTAGTCAATAGATTGGCAAAAACTGACGTTAGACAACTCAGTTACCTCAAAACATAATACATAAGGTTACCAGAGCTCAATGAGGGTGCGGACGCATGGAACACCTCTGGAGTTGCAGACGTCCATAGGCTACGTTGACTGCTTTCCATCAGGCGAGCCGTATGCTTGTTTGCCATTGACATAGTATAAAAACAAAAGATATGGCGCCATAAAGCCCCATAGTTGGCTGTCATACTCGACGACTATTTCTTACCCTCTCATTCATTAAACTTTACAAGCTTCGATTACCTAGTTAATTTAAGCTATAACTCTTTCTTACAAATAAATAGGTAAAAATTACATATTAAAACAAATAAGATTAAAATTTATTTCATTGGAAAATATCCAAAAATTAATACAATCGCAGTACTTAAATAGTGTAAAATTGTAAATGTTCAATAATGGTATACAAAAGTAAACATAAAATATAAAATCATGTAAGCAAAAAATTATAACTGGCTTTAACATATTTTGCTATGTTATGTTATTTAAATGTCTTTATTGGGCATTTTTTTTTGCTGGGCACTGCTCATCTCTAATAGTTTTGTGATTGGATGGTTTATTGAAATGCGTATAGGAATTTTGGAGGGTCTGACAGTTTTATGCATTATTTAATGATATGTCCCGATACATATGATTATACAACATATGAGGCTTGTAGTGCGTTTATATTATACATCATTTATACAATCAATGAATATTTAGTCATAGTTTTCTAGGTTTTACCTCTGGTGTTACATTGACAGGTTCCACTTGCGCCGTTTTGGAGGAGATCGGCAGCACTGTGAGGTTGTCATCCAGAATCAGGCAGCGGGGATTGTCGGCGAGGGACAGGAGGAATCTCTCGTTGAAACGGTTCACTACTGTGTCGTGAGCCTCAGTTTTAAATCTGGAACATTAAAAAAATATTAAAGTAAGATAAAATAAAACTTTAAATTAAAATTCATTGGCAGGCATGTGTTTACTCTAGCAAGAGCAATTAATCTCATGATCAGGCTATGGAGTGGGAAGACTTGGGCATCAAATCTTAAAATTTGCCACTATTTATTAGGGATCATCCATAAATTACGTCACACGAATTTTATGATGCCTCCTTATCACACCTGGTCTCATTTGGCAACCCCCTCCCCCCATGATGTGACATCACATATCTATTAGGCAATTTCTTATCAAAGGAACTCAGCAATCCCAACTAAGTATTATTATTTAAATGAAAATGTTTTAAGCTCTTTTAAACAAAAACTCATGAAAATGTGTCATTAGAAAAAATTATAATGAAAAAGAAACAAAATCATAAGGCTTTTAAATTTTTTGTATACGAGAGTAAATTGCCATTGTTTCTAGACACTAGTCTGTGGCCTAAAGACATTGTATTTAGGCGGTTTGTGCATTTCAAGCACAGATACTCGAACAGAGTTGCTACTGAAGGCGGCACATAAGTACATAATTACATATATTAATGGAACAACGCACAATTAAATTAACTAGTTTTAATTGTAAAAGTGTCAAACGATCAGTCGACTACGTTAGACAACTCTGCCAATTCTCCGATATAATCGCTTTGCAGGAATCGTGGCTATTACCTACTGAAATTCCATATTTAGGCAATATTAGCAGTGATTTCTCGTTTACGGGAACATCGGCGGTGGACACATCCTCTGGTATGCTGAAAGGGCGACCGTACGGCGGAGTGGCACTTCTGTGGCGAAGTAATCTGTTTCAATGCGTATCAGTGTTACAGTGTAGTAATTCACGCGTATGTGCGGTTAAAATAGTGACTAGTGGTCGGCCGTTTATAGTTGTCTGTGTGTATATGCCCACGGATTGCTCAGACAACTTGCCCGAGTTCACGGATTGCCTTAGCGCGGTGAGTGCAATAGTGGATGAATGTGAAGTGGAATCAGTTTATATCTTAGGGGACTTTAACGCACATCCAGGTGAGTTATTTTTCACGGAACTAAGTAATTATTGTAATGAACAGAGCTGGGTGTGCGTAGATATAAACAGATTTGGACTTTCTTCTGATACCTACACTTTTATCAGTGAGGCGCACGGGTCTAGGCGCTGGCTGGACCACTGTATTGTGACACAATCGGCTTTAGGTTCTGTTCGGAATTTACATGTTAAGTGTGACGTGGTTTGGTCTGACCACTTTCCCCTCATAGTGGAATGTAATATAGGTGTATTAACACCTAGATTAACTGCTGCGCCACTTAATAACACTAATTACGCAATATGGGGGGAGAGAACAACAGAGCAGATTGCGGCATACACAAAAGAATGCGATAACAGATTAAAAAATATCCATTTTCCTTCTGATTTTATTCATTGTGGTGATAAATGCTGTAGTGACCCATATCATAAATTAATCTTAGATGACATGTATAGGGACATTGTATCGGCGCTCAGCCAGTCTGCCATAGTTAGTAAGGGAAATGTGGGACCTAAGAAAAAGAATAGAAATCGTATAGTGGGTTGGAACAGGCACGTGAAAGATGCTCATTGGCGGGCGAGGCAGGCATTTCTTGTGTGGGTGTCTAGTGGCAAACCTATGGTGGGCACTGAGTACAATAAAATGTGTGAGAGTCGACGTATATTCAATCTCGACTAAAATGGTGCCAAGATCATCAAAATCAAATACAAATGGACATAATAGCGTCACAACACGCAAAAAAAGATTTTAAGGCATTTTGGAAGTCAACTAGCAAGCTAAATGCTAGGCCTGGCCCGCCGGCGAGCGTTGAAGGGGCAACGGATCATGAGACTATTGCTAATATATTCAGAGACCACTTTATTGTGAAACCAAGCATAACACCTTCGCAGGAAAGGGAGGCCTGCGCTGGGGCGATTGTGGATAGACAGGCGACAAGGATATCAGTCTCAGAGATAGCCAAAGCCATTAAATCCATGTCTGGTGGCAAGTCGCCTGGTCACGATGGTCTCAGTGTGGAGCATCTACGGTTTGCTGGTCGTCATATCCTGCGTGTACTTGCAATGTTTTATTCTCTGTGCATATCCCATTCTTACCTGCCCCTCGACTTAATAAAAACCTTGGTCATACCAGTGGCGAAAAACAAGACAGGAGACCTAACTAGTAAAAATAACTATAGACCGATATCGCTCGCTACTGTTATGGCAAAGGTACTGGACGGTGTGCTTAATGCGCAGTTGAATAAAAACCTTTCATTGCATGACAACCAGTTCGGGTTTAGGCCCGGGCTGTCAACTGAAAGTGCTATCCTGTGCCTTAAGCATACCGCAGCGTATTATGTTGATAGAAATACGCCAGTTTATGCCTGTTACCTAGATTTATCAAAAGCGTTTGATCTGGTTTCCTACGATATACTTTGGAAGAAACTTGAGGGAATTAACTTAGCGCCCGATTTGATAGGTATATTTAGATATTGGTATGGAAACCAGATCAACAACGTGAGATGGGCAGGTACATTGTCTGAGACGTATAGGTTGCAATGTGGGGTGAGGCAGGGGGGGTTGAGCTCACCATCGCTTTTCAACCTATATATGAATGAGCTTATTGTCGCGCTCAGCAGCATGCATGCGGGCTGTCACATAGACGGGGTTAATATGAACAATGTGAGCTATGCCGACGACATGGTGCTGTTGAGTGCGTCAGTCTGCGGCATCAGAAGGTTGCTTAAAGTATGTGAGGATTACGCACACACGCACGGACTCAAGTATAATGTTGATAAAAGTCAGTATATGGTTTTTGGGGTCGAGTCTAAAATACCATCTGTAATACCACCTATCAAACTTAACACGGTTGCCCTGCAAAGGGTATACCAGTTCAAGTATCTAGGTCATATCGTTACTACCGACCTCAAGGACGATGCTGATATAGAACGGGAACGTAGGGCCTTATCGGTCAGAGCTAACATGATTGCACGCAGATTTGCTCGATGCTCAAAAGAAAGTAAGGTGACTTTATTCAGAGCTTTTTGCACAACATTCTACACTTGCAGTCTATGGAGAAGGTACACCTTGAGATCGTATAGGGCCCTACAAGTACAATATAATAACGCGTTCAGGGCACTGATGGGGCTGCCGCGATACTGCAGCGCATCAGGGATGTTTGCGGAGGCGCAGGTGGCGTGTTTTAAAGCTACCATGCGCTTGCGAGCCGCATCTCTGGTGCGACGCGTGCGCGCCAGCTCCAACAGCGTCCTGGCAATGATTGCGGACAAGTTTTGCCCGTACATGACATTTTGCTGTGGGCTCCATGCGCCCAGCAGCGCTGTGGTTAACACATTGAGATAGGTGATAACTGTCAATGTGTTAACAAAATTTTAATTTTCTATGTATAATTTTATTGTAGGTATTAATGCATGTGTACTCGTATTTGTAGTATAGTGTTTAAGTCTAGTGTTCCAAATTAATATGTATGAGTCATTATGTTACTCGAAATAAACGAATTTTAATTTTAATTTAATTTAAACTACATTGCATTGCCAAGAAATGGGTAAGGTAAAAATTAGAATTGCAATTAACCTTGAATGGACATCCATAGTAATGGAATGTAGTTGCCTGAGGGAGTCCATGGTTTTGAGTAGGAATATGATAAGCCCTCCTCCTTCAACTGTCTCCACAGTGCGAGCCAGCAAGTTAGGTGTTAGGGCTTCAAAGTCCTGGAAAAATAAAGTTATACTTAGCAATTATTAATCAGGGATTTTGTGCCAGCTTAGTTTAATTAAAGAAATAAACAAATTACAAGTACAACTTGATAGATATGAGCAATTAAGGTCCATATCAATTATGAATCCTATTTAATTAGTAACTTGACTTGTTCCACAACATGTTTATAAGACTCATTTATTGTACCTATGTTTTACGAATAAATTATTATGATTATGATTGAACTGAAATTGGCTATACTATCCGTTATGGTTTATGGTTCAATTAAATAAATATTATAGGACATTATTACACAAATTGACTAAAGTCACACAGTAAGCTCAATAACGCTTGTGTTGTGGGTAAATATATAGAAAACACCCATGATTCAGGAACAAAGATATAAAATATGGCTGTAACCCAAGTGACATAAGTATTATGGAGACAGCTGCAAATACTTAAAACTCAGGTTCGATTCCTGTTGGGCACTGGAGGTCTATATTATTTTTTATATTTCATCATTGTTATCTGCATTTTAAATTAGGTATACACATTGATTCCAGAGCATTAACTCAAATATGCTGCCATGATATAGTTGCCAATTGTCAATCACTTATACTTAAGCCACCGTTTTTATAATTTCTAAGCCATAAACATAAAGTATTCAAATTATAGTCACCTGTAACACACACACTCCATATGTCTGACCCAGCATAGCATGACTCTCAGAGTAATACCGTCCATGTATGGTTGTTGCTACCCTGAACGCATCAAACAGTGATTCTTCCGACACCTCCAATTTACCAGCTGCTATTTTCTTTGCCCGTTTACGTCCGTGACTAAAATTTACGTGCAGAATGTTAATTTACATTTTTATTAAGAGTATACGCATAATTCTCTTTTTTTTTTTAATATTAACTTACTTGCTTATAGCTTCATCCTTATTTTTGTAGCACCAGAGAACTGTTGGTCTAGATTTGACTGTTGATTTCACCAAAATATCATAAAGTATTGGCACCTTAAAAAATAAACATGAAATATACTACATGAGTAATGTTATCTGAAACCACCCAAAAAGTACTGCACCACAATTTTTTACTGCACCTTATATCTATTTCTACCTACTAATCAAAAACCGGTACCCATTTTAGCAAGCAACACCACACTCGAATACGTCCAAAAATATGTATATCTTGGGAAACAAATATCATTTAACCCCGAAAGAAATACAGAAGAAATAGAAAGAAGAATAGCCAATACATGGAAACAATTCTGGGCTCACAAAGAAATACTCAAATCGCAACTTCCTGTACACCTGAAGAAAACAGTGATGGATTCATCCCTACTGCCTTGCCTCACATATGGCTGTCAAACCTGGACATTAAATCAGGCAACCAAAAATAAAATACAGACCACCCAAAGAGCAATGGAAAGAAGCTGTTTAGGCATAAAACTAAAAGACAGAATAAGATGCTCCGATATTAGAAAAAGGACACAAGTAACTGATGCCTTACACTTTGCGCAGAGCATGAAATGGAGATGGGCAGGTCATGTGGCAAGGCTCAATGACGGGAGGTGGACAGGTAAGGTGACCAAATGGAGGGGCCCCCTGGGCTCTAGAAAGAGAGGACATCCACTAGCCAGATGGCAGGACGAAATTGTTGCTACTGCGGGCAAGGAATGGCAAAGCGTAGCAAAAGACAGAAACAAATGGAAACAGCTGGAGGAGGCTTTTACCCAGAAGGGGTCTACAGCAGAAAAATAAAAATTAATATTTATAAATATATATATCAAACGATAAAATTCTCTGTGGAATATTGAAGCTCTAATAATAATAATAATAAAAAATATCTATTTCATCAAGGCACAGTGTGCAATATTTAAGCTCGATAGCACCTTCATCTCAAACGGTGAACTACTATCTTTAAACACATTATACAGGACCGTAAAGTTAACTTACTTGATCTCTGCTCTTATCTCCAACCAACAGAAACATTGTACGGTGACCCAGCTTGACTCCATTTTCTATCATAACCCTTATTCTGTTGTCAATCTTCTTTTTAACCATTTTAACAAATTCTTGTGAATTATAAAATTTATAAACAAAAACAACGTTAGAATCTAACCTCAAAGATCATACCGCAATGACATTAGGCATAACCTCAAAATGCATTGATAAGTTTGACAATTATTGAGTTTTGTTATTCAGAAATAACACTGCTGATGGTTTTTTTTTTTTGTTATTTATAATACTACTTGAGCATCTAAATAATGTTTGAATGTTTATCAGTTTGTATTGGTTGATACAAAAATAATGTATCAATCATTTGTTGACCATTTCAAACTCCTACAAGGTTATCAAATGCAATAGCAAAACGCAATTAAATAGTGTGACCATGAAACAAATATTAAGCTATGTATACACTTTTTCAGGGAACATCGACAAACGTGAAACCAAAAAAAATGTATCGGTATAACAGAAAAGAATCATGGGTCTAAGAAAGTTATGAGATTAAGTTTATCGTACCTACTTGGATATCAAGAATTTTAGTTTTGTGTTAGAGCCAGTCCACGCTAAGTTTTCATTCTAAGTGCTGCGGGTGGTATTTCATCAGTCCAACATCTTGGTCCAATGTATATTTGCATTGGCGTGTCACATTTTGCTTAATGAGAGAATGAGATGTGATGCACATTGGACCAAGATATTGGATAGATGGAATACCACCCTATGTTAAGTATGAAGCTATCTAATAGGGATATCTATCTAGACATGCGGTAGCGTGTCCAGCTAAGTTAAAAGAAAAATGAATTCAAAATCGTAAATATTTATTGATAAGTAAATTAACGTTATAAACCGGCTTTTTTGTGTTTTACTGACTTATAAATCAAAAACCTGACCCACTTCCAGATGACCTAAAAACTTGATATTTGGCATCAAGGTAGGCTGTTACGTGTTTATTGAGGAAACAATCTAAAAACTGAAAATTATTGATAATTGGTACCTAAAAAGTAAGTATGAAGTTAAGTATCAAAGTATTGGCAAATAATGGAGTAATTTTACATAAAACAATGTATTCATATGAAATGAGAGCCAAGTTCAATATGAAGTACGAGTATATGCGTTGTTGTTGATTTGCCGTCCGTTGAGATGCCGTCAAAAGAATTGGGATCATGGGTACCAAGTTCTGTGTAGAAAAACATTATTCAATGCATTTATTTTACTTGGGATGTAATTCAAGTTCAAGATTTAACTTGGCTAGTTTTTACGTACAGGTTTTATTATATCGGCTTATGTTGTTTTGACGAATTTGGTTTGTTGGTAAAAATATGACATGATTTTCTTATATTTAAACAAATCCCACGCGACCACGAAGTAACACGCGACGGTATGATTCGAGACAGCGATGCTATTAGCGGTGATCTTTGGCGGTGATGCTATATTTATTGTTGCTTGTGTACACCCACCCTAACTATTCTGTCAAACGCTCTGAACGAACGGGTATTTTTGCTTGCCCCGAGTTTTAGATTTTTCTTGTACTTTGAATTAATTTCTAGCAATTTTTGATGATTTTACTTACTATGTGACACATTTATCGTTTACCGTAGTATAATTACTATAATTGCTATAAACTAAGTGTTAGTATTAAAATATAAAGTTATCCGTGTACCGCTATTCTTAGACCAAAAATGTCTAAACCACAAATAAATACGAAATCCAGCACGTATCTTAAAGATAAGGAGGCATTTCTCAAGGAACTAAAGCAATTCAACGATAGCAAGGGGTGAGTGTTTATTGAGAATCGTTTGTTTATATTATGTATTCATGTTATAGTTTGGCATGATGCTTCTGTCGTTAGCTCACTAATAAGAATACATTAATGACCGTGGCAATGGTAATTATAACATAAAAAAATCTTAAATTTGTTGCTATATTTTTGTACGTATTGTAATGAAAATAATTGTAACCTATTTTTATATTTTCCAGCATACCATTTAAGACTCCTTCAGTAAATGGCATTGATATAGACTTATATCTCTTCTATACACTGGTACAACAAAGAGGCGGTATAAGTAAGGTAATTTTTGTTATATTTCACTTCAATTTCCTTTTTTTCTGTCTGTTTGTTTGTGTTGTTGGTGTATGTGCCGTCACTATCATAGTCTTAAGTCAGGTTCCCACTGAAAAGCAGCGCCACGAATTTCCGTAGCATTATGCTGAGTGGGGATCCTATTTTAGTGTCCAATGTTTTTAACACTGTATGTCTTTTCCAAAATGTAATGTGTTGTGTTGTTAAATAAATGTATTTTCTTTCTTTCTCTCTTTCTTCAATTGTTTATGCTGTAACCTTTGCCATAAGAATAAGTAAATCACAGCCTGTATATTTTATTAATTTGATTCAATGTTTTAGTGGCTTGTTAATTGTACTTGTTATTGTATTGTCGTAGTTTTGTACTGACAGTCACATTCTTAGTTTGAAATTGTTTGTAATTGACAGGTACATTTGTATGATTTGTGGGATTCATTTCTGCGTCCACTGCGATTGCCACACCCTTGCATCAATGGCTCTACATTGCTGAGAAGAATATATGGGATGTATCTAGAGAAGTAAGTCATTTATCTAAATGTTTTTTCTCTATAAATTTGACAGAAAACTTGCTGAGTATGATATTAAAAAAATATTAATTCATTTCTTACATCATATTTCAATCCTAGTTATCATATCAATATTACTTCTACATATGAATTTATATTTTATTATTTATTATAAATGCTTGTCAATATTATCTTTGTAATATTTATTACACAACACATTAAAAAAAATGGTTTTAAATAGAAATTACCATTATCTAGCAATCTTACTAGTTTCATTTGTTATACTCGACTTAGGGTGGTATTCCATCTTTCCAATTTCTTTGTCCAATGTGCATTTCATCAAAGAATTTGGGTGACTTTATCAAATTAACTAGAAACACAGAAAGTTGATCATGTAATAATGAGATTTAATTCAAAATGGCTATGCAAATAGTATAGTATAATACTAGGTACTGTAAAATGTAGACTTATATTATGCAAATATTATATCATTAATAACTTGAATTATATAGCTCTATACTTATCTCATGTTACCTAAGGAAGAGCGAAGGCTCCCAACACAAGCTATTTTTCCCTTACAGGGAGGCTCCATCCCTTAGGTTATACTTACCATGTAACTTAGAAAAATAAAGAATTCTGTATTATTGTATAAAAACTTGAACCAAGATATTGGATAAGTGGAATGGGCCTCCTTCAAAGAAATTTGTTCAAATATTCAATATAGAAATTGGACAGATGGAATACCACCCTTACCTAAGTTTCTAACAATGTCTTACTTATAGATAGATTTGTTAAACATTGTGTTTGTACCAGATACGAGAAAGCTAAAGGCCCTCCGAGCAGAGATGATGACAATGACTTGGATGAAGACCTCAGAACCACCCGGGGGAGGGGCAGAGATCCACCACGGACACCACATGGAGGAGGACAATACTATTCTGGTAACATACTTTGTTTTTAAAATATGTTAAACTAGTCATTAACCAACAACCGTCGTAACGTCGCCTAGTACCCATAGTACAAGCTTTGCTTAGTTTAAAGCTAGGTCTATGTGTAAGATTATCCCCAAATATTTATTATATTTATTTATTTATCAACTTCTAGAGATCCAGTATATAAAAAAAAGGCATTCAAAAATAGAATTGGAATGGTTTAGTTTTAAAATGGAATGTTCCATTCCAACAAAAGCAACTCTGTTCCATTAAATATTGATTTAATAATTGGAGGTAATTTGTTCTAGTATTAGGACCATGGGACACTATAGTTTAAGCAAGTTTCATTTAACATTGGGCTTGGGCACCCACTACAAAAATGAAAATATGTAGACTAGACTATTTAAGTCCAACCCAGCTAAGTTTGCATGACAAAGAGTTGCATTGTCATCATTAATGTCAAATTTCTATGAAAATATGACGCTTATAACTCCTTCACTTTGTTCTTTTCGAGTCGGCGCAATTAGATTAAGGTGGTTCGACTAGGTTACCCAAAGCTTAAACCTCACTAGATGGCGCCACAATTGCAAATTTTGAGTTTTAATTTTTTTGTGGAGTAGTCTTTGGTATTTCTATACTGTAAATTATGTTTAGCGCACTCTTTAAATAAATATTGAACTATTAAAACAAACATTGAACACTTCATTGTACAAAAACTACCCCTTAATGTCGACAGAATGTTTCTTGACTCTATTTCTAACTATCACTCACACATTCAAACAGTCTTACTGGGATCCTTGTAGTAGACAATTTGGCACACCGTGAGTAGGCTTCAATAGCGTTGCGGTATGTACGTGGAAATACATGCAAGAGGATGTGGGTTCGAGACTCATTAAATATTTTTTTTTATCAGTATTATCAAGTACCTATTATTATTAAATTATTTTATGAGAAATATGAGCGTTTTTCCATAAAAATATTAAAAATCTGATTCTCACACATCATGATATTTTTGGGTTCTTCCAACTCGGAATCACTAGCATAACCAACCCGAAAATTTGTATTGAAATTTTAGTTTTACACTAAAATTTCTTTCACACTAAAATGTGACGTAATGGTATGGATATTTTAGGATATATTTTTTTAATGCTAGGGTGGAGAAGATTCTAAGTAGAATGAACCTAAGAAAGTCCAAATTTGTAAGTCAGATTTTCCGGTATTTTTAAAAAAAAAAAACGCTGTTTTCCCTTACTGCCCAGCCTTTAAAAAGTAGGTACTATTTTACAGTAGAATTAAAACCTTTTTTTTACGATACATTTAATTAAATTACAGTGAGTTACAAAATTGCATGGCCTTCTATTAGAACCATTATAAAAAGAAATGAGATATTTACCATGTTTGTTTATATTATTGATTTCCCGATATTTTGACACAACTAGAAGTTTCACACAATGCCTAGGGATAGAAAATTATTTATTTATTTTATTTATTGTCAATTTCATTCAACGGATCACATCATATCCAATTTATGTGTTTATGTATTGCATTGTTTTCTACCTAGTTGGTTATTAAATTCTGTTACTGCAATAATCTTTATCTACATAAAATATACCAACGAAAGTTTAATAAAGTATATATTAAAATGAAGTACACAAAATCAGGAATTACATATGACAATGTCATTCAAAATCGCCTCCTCTGGCTTTGACACAGGCCCTCAAACGACGAGGCCAGTCATCAATAGCGGCACGCACGATTGTCATGTCTAATTCCGTCACTGTCTTAACTATGGCCCGCTTGAGGGAGTTAAGATTTGTGTGGGGTTTAGCACAGGCTTTCTCCTCAATAACCTGCCATATGGCATAATCCAGGGGGTAAGGTCCGGGCTGGAGGACGGCCAGTCTTCGTGGGCAATAAAATCAATTTTGTTCCTTCGAAACCAGGCTTGAGTTGTTTTTGCCTTATGTGCAGGAGCTGAGTCCTGTTCAAAGATCCATGGCTGGTTTTGAAATAGGGTGTGGCTTAAGGGCTTCACTATTGGTTCGAGAACGGTTTCCAGTTTCCGGTTTTCACACCTTTTTCACAGAAATGAATCTGTGTTAGCCCTGAGTATGACACACCCAAAATCATGTTTGGCGGGTGCCCACATTTGTGCAACGCAATAGGGTTGTTTCCATCTACAAATCTTAGGGCATAATTGTATCCCAATAAATTCTTTTGGATTATAAGAACATGTTAAACTACTTTTAGGGGACCTGTAATGACCATATTTTTGTAAATATTGAATTTAAAATATCTTTTGGCACACGTCACGTGACCAAACTCGAAACGTCATTGAAGATTCTGATGACGTCACAACTCTCGGATTGACAGTGTTGACAGTTAGGCGATTAACAACAAATGACAAATATCAGTTGACAGTTCGTACCTTCTACGTGTGTATGTAGTTATGTGTCAAACCATAAACTGTGACGTCACACAATTTTCAAAGAGCGTTTTGGGCGCGAAAGCATCTGTCAAAATATATTTTGTTAATTTAACATATTTAAAGCCGTTTTTAGTATAAAAGCTGAATTTTAAGGCAACTTTTAGTTAATATAGAAAGTAATACAAGCGTTTCAAAAAATTGGAATACGATTCTCTTTTAGGCCCCAATTCATTATAGATACGACGAGATAAGCGTTATGTGTGGTATATAATTATAGCTCACAAATCCACCACATTATGTCATTTTTTATTTTATCGGTAGCATTTATTTTAACGGAAATAAAGAGGTTGCAAATCGAGTAACAGAACTTCAGAACAGATATCATTTGATATTTACCAGTCGCTTTTCGGTGAAGGAAAACATCGTGAGGAAACTGGACTAATCCCAACAAGGCTTAGTTTTATCCTCTGGGTTGGAAGGTCAGATGGCAGTGGCTTTCGTAAAAACTAGTGCCTACGCCAAATCTTGGGATTAGTTGTCAAAGCGGACCCCAGGCTCCATTGAGCCGTGGCAATATGCTGGGACAACGCTAGGAAGAAAGAAAGAAATCGAGTAACAGAACTTAGTAACCAACTAGGTATAATAGTTATGATGTAAATGTCCATATCATGTTGGAGTCATATATTAGCCACTTAGCTCCCTTAGGTATTCGCCTAAGTACAATCTCGGGCAAAATTGAGTTTTATAAAAATTAACTAGTTTCTAGGTCATATTTTCTATGAATTGGTCATTTTTGTAGACTCCAATTACACTTACACTTTTCCTGGTTTTTCGCGGACCAGAATATCGATGATTTTTGTAACTTGATTTAGACGTCGCTATCATTTTCAATCCAAAAACACATAAAATCACAATTCAGAACATGCGGCAGCGTTGTTTTCTATCAAGTACGTCAAGCACCAGGGCGGCTACCGGGAAAATCGAAATTCGTCAATTTCGGGCATTTTTCTCTGTCACTCTAATTACGTCTTAGTGAGAGTAAAAGAGAAAGATCCCCGCAATTTGCGAATTTAGGTTTTCGCGGTAGGCCCCCAGGTCCTGTCAAGTTTCAGCAGTGTTGCCAGGCGAGCGGAAGAGAATTATCGTACTTGAGTGTCAATATTATTGTACCGTTGAAAAAAATATCGTACGCCAATCAAAAAGGCAGCCCCTAAAAATGTAAAAAATAAGCTTAAATTTCCAATTAATAATAAAAAAAAGACAATTTTCGTCTAAATTGCGCAAAAAATCTGTTTATGTTTGTGTATTTTTGGGATAGACTCAAACGGTATACAGGAAATTGAGACATTTTAAACTTTAAACTTACACCAAGGAGCCGAACACCCAAAATATACTAATTTTAGCCTATTTCTGAGAGAAAGTGTCATATTTTGCTTCAAATTACTAGACTTTTAAGGTGGCATCATCCAAGGGCTGAAATTATAGTACTTTAGTGTACGATAATGCTCTTTGGAACATTATGTCATACCGGGGCCCAAATTATCGTACATGTACGACAATTATCGTACGCCTGGTCACACTGAGTGTCAGTGTCGACAGAGTCAGCTAAAAACGCGTCAAACATCGCAACGTCGCGCCGATGGCCGTCCGAAGCATGGAGTGGCAACGCCGCAATGTATTTGTACACGACATTTGTCACACACACATGAGTAAAATTTATAAAAATATAACGTTGATTATTGCATGATTTCTGTATGAAACAAAGTTTTTCTATTAATTTAGCGCAAATGAATATTCGAAAGTAGATAGATGCGCAACTATTTATGTAATAATATTGTGTAATTAATTAATAAATAGCGATTGTTTTTTGTATGAAAATCGAACCACCTTAAGTTAATTAGATTAGACAAACCACCTGCTTTATGGCCAAATGTTGTATTCCTGAATGCTGCATTACTTTTCTAATGCACTTAAAGTGACTTTCCCCAGTTTTCACGTAATATTGTCCACAGCATCCGGCGAGCCGATCCGCGCAGTACAAACCCGCGTGGCAGGGCCTTCAGAACGCCTCGCCCTGTCTCTCCTGTCACCCATGCCTAATGAGCAGGACTTTGCTGTCAATGTGTGCACAGTGCTTGCTGCGGACCATTCTAACAGGATGCCTTTGGGCAGCACTCCGCATATATTGGACTTCTTATTAGCTCATGCTGGTGTTTATAATCATGGTAAGTACTGTGGTTATGTGTATTTACAGTACATGTGTGACCGCGGCCGGCAAAATGTCCCACTTTGTCTGGCCTGGCGTCCTTATGACATGCGACAAAGTGGGACGTTTTGCCGGCAGCGGTCACATATGGTGCTACTTTACCGCACTAGTGTGATAACTAGCACTTTATGAGACTATGTCGAAAATTTAAAGGGCCATATGTACTGTAAAATTATGTACGATACATGTGCAAATAGGCAATTCGCAAATCGTTCATCTATCGTCCCTGGTTGCGAATTTCCTATTTTTCGCACTTGTATCGTAATGTATAGTAGTACATCTATAAACTCGACATTAGCATAAATTGATGATACAGTAATGATGCTTAAAAGGAAGATTCATCAAAGCATAGGAAAAAGCAAAACAAAAATATGATGTTGCTTTAACCTTTATATACAGGGTACATTAAAGGGTACTTAGTATGGTAAGTACCCTTTAATCTACTATGGTAAGTACTCTTTTATTTACCCTGTTATTAATTTTTAAATGCACTCAAAAAAAAAAAAAAATGTGCTGTCTCCTACACATATTCTTCTAAAAGCATTATGTCGATACGTTTTTACTACCATTTCTTGTTCATCGTCGCCTGCAGGAAGTCTCCGGGACACAATCGGTCGCTCCTACTTCGAGGCCCGCGGGCGCTACCCGCACGAGTTCTGGCAGCTCCGCGCCGGCGGCGGCGGCGCCAAAGAGCTCGCCGACGAAACCAAGTTCTCACAGCTTACTGGCGACCAGCCGGAGTTGATGGTGCAGGCTTTAGCGGCCCAGAACACGCTGACGGACTGTCTCATGAATGAATGCGGGGGAGAGGAGTTGATTAAGGAAATTATGGAGGAGGTAACAATATACCTATACCAAGCTTGTGGGTAAACCCAAGTTCTCATAGCTCACAGCACAGGTCTATTATTCGGCTTTGAATAGGCCTTTGACAGCCTGTTAATAGTGTTTAAGTTGATTTATCATTGCCCTGTTGCATTGTATATGCTCGTAATAGCCGGGTCCACACCGAGCGAGCATACCCGCGAGGCAACTTCCTCACGCACAAAACGCACGCGCCGCCTCGGCCAAGGCACGTCTACACGGGCACGTATTCAGATTCAAAATTCCATTCTGATTGACTTTAACCATCTCATAAGCCCAACAGCATTTTTTAGGTCCTAACAGCTTTCTGTAGGCATTGTTGTATTGCCAATAGTGTCTTACACAAACTTACTAAACTAGAATAAATTAATTCTTTTTCACAGGAACAACACGAGGACTGGGTAACAGAGCCCTCAGAAGACGAACAGCTGTTCGCCCCGGAGCTCCCAGGTGGAGCCTCCTGCGTATACACGCAACGCGTCCTCCAAATAGCTTCCATAGTCCGCTCGCTATCGTTCCACGAGGAAAACGTTCAGTACCTGGCGAAGAACACGACGCTCATCAGGTTCCTGCTGCTGTGTGCCAATTGCTGGGTGGGCAGTCTCCGGCAGTCGGGCTTGGACGCGCTTGGGAATATCTCAACTGAACTCATTATAAAGGTACGTAGGTATACTCGAATTTAAACTGTTGTCATTCAGTTAATTAATGGTATTTTTCATCCCACTTGCGCGACATGTTTCGGAGAGCCTAGGTATACTCTTTCAAGCACTAACAGTGTGAGTAGCTTTCACGATGGCCGCACTTCGCGTACTGCTGCACACCGCGTCGAGCGCTGGGCTGAGTTTAGAACCCCTAAATGAAAAATATGAGATATTTGTAATTAAAATTTAACCACACTTATTTTCTTTACTCATGTACGATAATAAATCCTACAGGACCCAGCTACCTGTCTCATCTCTCGTCACATTCTCTCCACAATTCAATCGGCACTGGTGTCCAACGATCGTGCTAGAGTCCTGGCAGCGTTAGAATTGCTTAATAAGTTGGCTCAGAATGAAGCAAATGAAGACGCTTTACTCAGATCTTTGGAGGCTAAGGTAAGATCTAACATTGTTTCGTGGTAATATGATAACCCCACTTTGTCAAGTATAATATTTGATATTTGACTATCCCATGTACTGGTATACAATGTCCGTATTAAAGAGACTGTGTGCAGCATTAGAAATGCTGAACAAGTTGTTTTAGAATGAATATCAAATATCAAACATTTATTCAGCAAATAGGCCACAGGGACACGCAGGCAGGGGTGCAGGGGCAGGGGGGACATGTAAATTTTTTAGAATCAATAAAAATTACAAAATACAATTTTAAATATGGAATCGATGAAATAATATGTACTTTATTAGAGATGTATACAGTCACTAAATGTCAAACTACACAAAAAATAACTATGATAAAGAGACACTTTAATGAAGTGAATAAAGACACTTTACTCACATCTTTGGAGACTTAGGCTTAGAGTAAAGTAAGTATATGGCTAACGAGTGTCAAAGTATTTTATTTAAAAAAATGATATTTTACGGTATTTCCACCTCATAATGTATCATGTTATATTATGTCAATATTCTTATGGTAGGGTAGTGTTTTATTTTCTGTTTTATGTTTAGGATTAAAGATACATCAGCGCGAGTATGTCTAAGCTAACCCAGCACATACATCGCTTAGCCAAAGTGTCGTGGTGCCATTATAAAAAAAAATGTCGTTTATGTTGGTTTGTCGTTGTAGGCCCTCAGCACACGAAGCGTATTCTCATACGATTCGCTGCAACAATGCTTCGTTTGCGGACTTGTTTGACCATGTACGTGCTCGTAGCGCTCCCGCTCTACGCGCGTATTACGATACACTTACGCTTCTCTTACATTATGACGCCGTGTACTGAGGGTAGCTAAGGGAAGCTAAGGAGCTTGGTTTGACTATTTAGTTTGACTCATTAGATGACGCAATTATAATTTTTTACAGGTTTTTAAATATGTTAAATTTAGTTATTCTAGAATAAATATGAGATAATTTTGAGCAGGTGTACCACGACGTGTGTTCCCTGCTGACGCTGCGCGACATCATGGTGCTGGTGTGCACGCTGGAGTGCGTGTACGCGCTGACGTCGCTGGGCGACCGCGCGGGCGAGTGCGTGGCGCGCGCGCCCGGCCTGGTCGCCACGCTCGTGTCGCTCGTCACCGTCGAGGTCAGTGCAGCCGGGTTCTAGTGTTACGTGTGCTGCTCCTGATGCTGCGCGACATCATGGTGCTGGTGTGCACGCTGGAGTGCGTGTACGCGCTGACGTCGCTGGGCGACCGCGCGGGCGAGTGCGTGGCGCGCGCGCCCGGCCTGGTCGCCACGCTCGTGTCGCTCGTCACCGTCGAAGTCAGTGCAGCCGGGTTCTAGTGTTACGTGTGCTGCTCCTGATGCTGCGCGACATCATGGTGCTGGTGTGCACGCTGGAGTGCGTGTACGCGCTGACGTCGCTGGGCGACCGCGCGGGCGAGTGCGTGGCGCGCGCGCCCGGCCTGGTCGCCACGCTCGTGTCGCTCGTCACCGTCGAGGTCAGTGCAGCCGGGTTCTAGTGTTACGTGTGCTGCTCCTGATGCTGCGCGACATCATGGTGCTGGTGTGCACGCTGGAGTGCGTGTACGCGCTGACGTCGCTGGGCGACCGCGCGGGCGAGTGCGTGGCGCGCGCGCCCGGCCTGGTCGCCACGCTCGTGTCGCTCGTCACCGTCGAGGTCAGTGCAGCCGGGTTCTAGTGTTACGTGTGCTGCTCCTGATGCTGCGCGACATCATGGTGCTGGTGTGCACGCTGGAGTGCGTGTACGCGCTGACGTCGCTGGGCGACCGCGCGGGCGAGTGCGTGGCGCGCGCGCCCGGCCTGGTCGCCACGCTCGTGTCGCTCGTCACCGTCGAGGTCAGTGCAGCCGGGTTCTAGTGTTACGTGTGCTGCTCCTGATGCTGCGCGACATCATGGTGCTGGTGTGCACGCTGGAGTGCGTGTACGCGCTGACGTCGCTGGGCGACCGCGCGGGCGAGTGCGTGGCGCGCGCGCCCGGCCTGGTCGCCACGCTCGTGTCGCTCGTCACCGTCGAGGTCAGTGCAGCCGGGTTCTAGTGTTACGTGTGCTGCTCCTGATGCTGCGCGACATCATGGTGCTGGTGTGCACGCTGGAGTGCGTGTACGCGCTGACGTCGCTGGGCGACCGCGCGGGCGAGTGCGTGGCGCGCGCGCCCGGCCTGGTCGCCACGCTCGTGTCGCTCGTCACCGTCGAGGTCAGTGCAGCCGGGTTCTAGTGTTACGTGTGCTGCTCCTGATGCTGCGCGACATCATGGTGCTGGTGTGCACGCTGGAGTGCGTGTGCGCGCTGACGTCGCTGGGCGACCGCGCGGGCGAGTGCGTGGCGCGCGCGCCCGGCCTGGTCGCCACGCTCGTGTCGCTCGTCACCGTCGAGGTCAGTGCAGCCGGGTTCTAGTGTTACGTGTGCTGCTCCTGATGCTGCGCGACATCATGGTGCTGGTGTGCACGCTGGAGTGCGTGTGCGCGCTGACGTCGCTGGGCGACCGCGCGGGCGAGTGCGTGGCGCGCGCGCCCGGCCTGGTCGCCACGCTCGTGTCGCTCGTCACCGTCGAGGTCAGTGCAGCCGGGTTCTAGTGTTACGTGTGCTGCTCCTGATGCTGCGCGACATCATGGTGCTGGTGTGTACGCTGGAGTGCGTGTACGCGCTGACGTCGCTGGGCGACCGCGCGGGCGAGTGCGTGGCGCGCGCGCCCGGCCTGGTCGCCACGCTCGTGTCGCTCGTCACCGTCGAGGTCAGTGCAGCCGGGTTCTAGTGTTACGTGTGCTGCTCCTGATGCTGCGCGACATCATGGTGCTGGTGTGCACGCTGGAGTGCGTGTACGCGCTGACGTCGCTGGGCGACCGCGCGGGCGAGTGCGTGGCGCGCGCGCCCGGCCTGGTCGCCACGCTCGTGTCGCTCGTCACCGTCGAGGTCAGTGCAGCCGGGTTCTAGTGTTACGTGTGCTGCTCCTGATGCTGCGCGACATCATGGTGCTGGTGTGCACGCTGGAGTGCGTGTACGCGCTGACGTCGCTGGGCGACCGCGCGGGCGAGTGCGTGGCGCGCGCGCCCGGCCTGGTCGCCACGCTCGTGTCGCTCGTCACCGTCGAGGTCAGTGCAGCCGGGTTCTAGTGTTACGTGTGCTGCTCCTGATGCTGCGCGACATCATGGTGCTGGTGTGCACGCTGGAGTGCGTGTACGCGCTGACGTCGCTGGGCGACCGCGCGGGCGAGTGCGTGGCGCGCGCGCCCGGCCTGGTCGCCACGCTCGTGTCGCTCGTCACCGTCGAGGTCAGTGCAGCCGGGTTCTAGTGTTACGTGTGCTGCTCCTGATGCTGCGCGACATCATGGTGCTGGTGTGCACGCTGGAGTGCGTGTACGCGCTGACGTCGCTGGGCGACCGCGCGGGCGAGTGCGTGGCGCGCGCGCCCGGCCTGGTCGCCACGCTCGTGTCGCTCGTCACCGTCGAGGTCAGTGCAGCCGGGTTCTAGTGTTACGTGTGCTGCTCCTGATGCTGCGCGACATCATGGTGCTGGTGTGCACGCTGGAGTGCGTGTATTTCTACTGTCATGTCGCTGAGTTTCGCGTAATATTCCCTATTACAGGTTATAAGTTTATAACTTTAGGGAAGCGACAGTTGACGTAAACGATATAGTAGCAAATATAGGTGGAATTTGAATGTCATCATAAATGTCTTCTTTTGTTCCAGGCACAAAGCTACGGCCCCCGCGCGTGCATCCTGATGCGGGTGGTGGAGACCGTGAGCGGGCCGAGCGCCGCGGCCGCCGCCGAGCGCGAGCAGGAGCGGCACAACCCGCCGCAGCAGCTGCAGGTTACATGTAGTGGCTCTGCAAAAAAAAATCTAAAAAATTACATGTTCACCGAACCTGCTCACCAAATTTCACAAGCATTGCTGTTTAAAAATGCGACCTGTAAAGAGAAAGATTTTTTTTGTCCGCGGACACCTTCACTTTCGCTTGCCCATACCGCCGAGCGAACAAGGCATCTGCCACGAATGCAGAGGATGCTGGTTCGATTATGGAGCCCTTTTTCTTTTGTAAACGACATCTTGTAATACGGCAATTAGCCATTTTCAGTGTTTAGCAGTGACACTTTGGATTACTGCAACATAAACGCATATTGCATGTATCAGCGCAATCTAACGTGTATAAATAGGCAGGTTTTAACAGACTATACGTTCTTATTCTATCACGCATAAGGTATTTCTCTACCTACTCCCTGCCCCTATTCGAGACAATACATAACAAAATCACTCTTGTTATTTGAACTTATTTCAGTTTATAATTTATATATTAGTGTTTCTACTTGAATTAACACAAATCAAAATATTTTCATATAATAATAAGACTACAATAATTTGATGTCATTTTGGGCTTGAACGTCAAAATGTAGTGCCGATATCAGTCGTATGTCACTTAACACGAATCATATCGATAAAATGACACTTTATTTTCTTGTTTTATACCGTTTTTGTTATCACAGGCGGTGCCCATGCCATCGACGCCGACGAAGGCGGTTGAAGTTCCGGCGCAATCGCAGTCTCCGCAGCCCGCAGCGCCGCCCAATAGCATACAGCACTCACACATGCAACAACGTACTGTTCAGGTAATATAAAAGAGCTACACTCATACACACACTCTTATGCAAGGATTTCATTGTCCATGCAAACACACATGTATACTCCATACAAACAAAGAACAGTTAAATATGAAATCAATTATGAAGCAAATATGGTTGAATTTATTTTGATTTAAAATGGGACGAAAGAAAAAAATTGAAACTGTTCCAATTTAAAATGTTTTAAATTACTTTTAAGTATTTAGTACTATGTGTAGCACCTTGGACCTTACGAGAATAAGTAAGTAAGTAAGTAAGTAAATATTCTTTATTGTGCACCATACATTTAAAAATAGACAGGAAATGAAAAAAACGCGTAAAAGTTAGGTAACAACAGGCGGTCTTATCGCTAAGAAGCGATCTCTTCCAGACAACCTTTAGAGAATAGAGAGCTGGGAAATAGGCAATGCAAATTTTAAATGTTAATATTTTTGCACAAAAGCTTTTAACATGAAAATTGCTTCTTTAATTACGTAATTTTATTTTAGATCGAACTCATCAATTTTGTTAAAACTAACTAAAATAGTACATTACGATACAAGTATGTATCGTACAACGTTTCACAGTACATATGACCCTTTAAATGTTCGACACAGTAACGTAATATGCTAATATTCGCACTAGTGCGGTAACGTAGCACCATATCGACGGTCCCAAGTAACACTGTCGGATCTGCAAAATGACTACTTTCCAGCAGAGCCAATCAAAGTTTTGCAAACAGGTTTTGACTCTATAAAATTGTCAAATTATGATATTAACTTATAAAATTTGGGAATAGTTACTATTTTTAGATACTCTAAAAATGTGCATAAGTAAAAATAAGAAAATACTTGAGGAAACCTCAGAAATAGTACAACCGACATTTTTGCCTGGAGATTCTTAAACGATTTTGTCGGATGTGTCACATACTACTTTTTTGTTTGGATATGGTTCATATAAAATGGTCGTATATTGTCACTAACGCCTTTTTTTATTGGACAATAGATAATAATATGGGTCGCATGTGTCATTTATGACTAAATTACCTGTGTTGTGCATTTCTTCTAGTGGTGAGATACGACAGTTAGATGATGTGTTATGTGTTTAAAATAAAACATTTTAATTGATATATGATTTATTCCAACATATGAGAAATATATTGATTTAGATAAAACAAAATAATATATATATTACATATATTATTGATTCAAATCAACATTAAATCACAGATTACTATTAAACGAATAGTCAACAAAATATGTCATTAATTAGCAAAAAGGACTACACTTTAAAGAAGAAGAAACGCGACCTTTAATCAGTATCACTATCAGTATACGAATCACCTTGCACGTTTCTTTTTTTCTTTTGGCCTTTCTCCTGGTGAATGAGAGCCTTATAAAATTGATGGTATTTTTCCAGGATTATACCACTATTGCTCAAATCGACTAAATCTTTGTGCTTAGCATAAGTCAAGGGAAGTGGTCCATCATAAGCATTCATGAGTTGAAATTCTTTTGCTAATCACTGTGTATTGTTGCGAGTTGGACACTTAACAACCACAATTGTTTTTGGAAATTGGCCAATTTGACATTTATATTCAAGCCTGTCGAATTCTGTTTTATTCACCTTCACTTCCCTAAGACGATTCCATTGCACTTTTTCATTAGATATGTTCTTTGCCCAATATTTAGTTTTAACAACTTTTTGATATTATAAAAAACACTCGTGCCCATTTCATGAACAACATATGGCTCACCTTCTGACTTCGCCCATCGAACTAAGCAGTACCACTCCTCAGGAACATAAATCATTTTACGCACACTAGCTCTTTCTATCACTGAGTGGACGCTATCACCCTCGTTTTGAGTATGACCTTTTTCTAAAAATCGATGAGTGATAGTGACATTAAATTCTCTGGCATATACAATGTAAAAACAATGCGATTTCGGTTTTGACCGCCACAGTTGTCAGACCAAAAGCGAAATTCCTCGACACCTTTTTGAGCATGTTCTTTTATAAAATTGTATTAGATCCACGTTTTGCAATGCAACATATAGCATTTCCCTGTTTTATCACCGCAATTATACACAGTACAATTTTCTTTATGGACTTTTCTTTTTTTACTCTCTCAGTTTTATAAGTTTTTTTACGTGGCTTGCTTGTAGAAGGCGTGTAAGGGCTGCCAATAGTTGCAACCGTTGATGGCATTGGAGCATCAAAATCTGGATATGTAGAATCATTCTGAATAGGCGAACAATTCGAGCAGAATTGGCTATTGCAATTATGATGAGATGAGTGAATAGGAGAAGGAACTGGTGTATCAGACGCATTTTGTGGATTACTTTCTGAATCTAAAACAGTAGTATCTATCACACGAGATGATGTAAGGGTAATATTATGCATGCCTGGAAATTTATCCTGCGGTAGATTCTACCTCTATAATACCTGATAAGACACGAGGAGATCTTCTCGTCGGGTTATCTATTTCTGTAGGCATTTCAGGGAAGTTTTCTAACTTTACATCAAGATTTCCAATTACAGTAACGTTAACTGCACTTGAACTAGCAATATATGGTCTTAAAGTAGAACTTTCATATTTTTCTAAATCTGCTGATGATGGTGGTATAATTTCTTCTTCACCTGGAATCGGTGAAACATCCTCGTCACACTTGCCATTTTCAATTTCGTCATTAAAAACATCTCTGAGTAAATATTGCAACTGGATTAAATCATCTTCATTATGCTCTGGAATCGGCGATTCTGGTGCAAGGTGCACCGACGAAAAACACGTAAATTATTAGTTTTCACCGATGTGATTAAAAACGTAATAGTATATAAAACGTAATAAACTAAATGGTAGCTCACTCTAAGGCGTATGTGGCTAAAGCGTTACGGCTTATACAAGTGCAAGAGCAAGTGCTCAATACTACTACTTCATTACAAATGATAAGTTTAGATAAGTGTGAAACATTCAGCAGGTATAAATAATACAAAGTCTCTTTAAAGTAGTCAGTTATGCCACTTAAAACTAGAAATAATCTGATAAAATCCATACAAAATTGTCGGATGTGTAACTTACGACCTAAATAGTAAATAATTTTCCGTAAATAACGAAGGTAGTGTAACATAGAACATAAGCAGTAATTTTATATCCATGAAATAACGTCGGATATGCTATTTACGACATAAGTTATAATTTTGTTCCATGTAACAATGTCGGAAGTACCACATACAACACAATAAATTGTCATAATCCAATGAATATTGTCGCAACTACCATAACCAACATTATAGTATGGGCACACCAACCTAGTTAAAAAAAATCTAAATAAACCACAAGAAACACCACGTATGGTATTTTTAAACAATAAACAAATATTGTAATATTTATACTTTAGTGACATTGTACTTACCCATATTATCTTCAGAAAAAAGGATGTGACTTGAACTCACGGCATTTTGTGTCTTCTTTTTTCGTGGAATATTTTCACTGCCTGCAGCCAAAACTGATTGTAACATCCGTTTGGACCGATTACTTGCCATAATGATTTAAAACATCAAAAAATCTTGGCTTTTTTAAATATGTGCCGAGGAGCTCGCGAAGTCGGCGCTTATCCATACAATATTGTGGGTACTGGCACAAACGACCAAGTCGCCCTACCCGCGTACCCGCTAACATTGTTGCAACGCGACATCCGACATTGTAAACCGGACGCTGTGTAAGATACGACATTCTTGTGACATATTATTTCGGAAAATAGAGAGAAATGTAAAATTCTGAAAATGTCATATTATAAATTTGGATGTTTTAAGATCATTAATGCAATAAAACGAAAATGACGATTTTGTAGATCCGACAGTGTTACTTGGGACCGTCGAATATGTACTGTAAATACCAGTTCAATATCAATGATAACTGCGATGCCGGACACGCACGGCTGTCTGCTCAGTACTCAGCGAGCTGCGACCTGAACTCACGGCGCCTTAAGGCCACAAGGTGACAAATCTTTATAGCGCACGGTCCCTATTGCTACTCACGATTCTTTGTCCTGCCTAACTGGTGGTAATAATATAGATTGTCAACGGACCGACGCTAGTAGACAGCGCGAAGAGAGAGCTTTTGAACTTACCATACCATGGTAATATTTCCGATAACTTTGTACTCTAGTTGTAATAATTGATCAAATACGGATATAGTAAACACCCCTATAAAAGAACAGGCACCAATGATGGGATGGTATAGACAAATCCTGTAAAACAAATATTTACCATCAGCTTTTAATCGCTGTCAACATTTTACCATAAACAAGAGATAAAGAGCTGCTTCAATTTATTTTGTCATTGATTTTGTTAGTTTGAAAAAGAATGGCGCCATACATCCCATGACTGGAGCAAAAAACCACAGTTTTAGTTGGTTAATAATATTGAAACCAATTGCAGTTGCTTTCATTAAATACAAAGAAAACATAAATGATGAATTGGACATTCAACTTTTAAAGTGTAAAGCGGTAGAAAATTTACAGGTGTCGGTGATTGATCAAAAATACTCCAAAGGACAATGGGCACTTTTGTATGGGGAGTGTCCCATGGATGTATACTGTTGAGACATATGTTGTTTTAAAGCTCTTAATCGTAGTATTATTTTATTGTATGGCACCAACCTTGGACAACTTGCAGGGACCGAGCTATATAAAAAAAGAAGTTGCGCATATAAGCAGTTATATTTCCTTATACGCGAGATATAAAAAGTTTTAGCGTATTTTATTCGAAAGAATATAAAAAATGCTTTATGTTTTTTGTATCAACACCAATGATAAAGTATTTAAAGGGACACAATGTACAGTTTTAAAAAATCGCCATTCTAAAAATTACTTGATACACAGCGAAATAAGAGTGTATACAAATGCCATGTATATCATGTGAAAAGTATTTTTATAAGCTATTTTTTGTATAATATAGCTGGGGTCAAATCGTTGCAGGGATCAAAATAAAACCATTTAATGAGTTAATTAATTGTAGTTAATTACGCCGTAACTTTTCTACTCAACGCCAGATGTCGCTCTAAAGCAAAATTCTACTTGACGTAAAGCATTTATACATAGCGGTAATCTCGTCAGTCTTACTCAAAGAATATAATACTCACTAGGAGAAGAACGCTAACTCCATACAAAAAAATGCCCCTTTCAAAAGTTCGTTTATACTAGTGGCGCTCTCTTTGTATCTCAGTACTAAAATTGACAACCGGTTTAGCCTGGCGGGTTTTGGTAGGTAGTGATCCAGTTCTAGCTAGTGGTTCTGGGTTCGAATCCCGGCGACGGAATTTCTTTTTGTATTTTTTCATTTTTTGTTTTTGTTGGGGTGAGGTTTTTAAATTAGTATCTATCAAATAAAAAAATATTATGTTACATATTAATCAAAATCACAGGCATCTTTTGTCCTAAGAGATAATGATATCTATATTTTAAAGTTTTTTCAATATAAAAGGTAACAATACAGTTTATTATCAAGTTATAAATATTTTTATTCCTATATATTAGGATCAAAAGAGCTTAATTCGTTCGAAAAACATACAATAGGCAGGAAAAAAGTCATTTTCTATACAAATTTATGTATCGGACGGGGCTTGTTGAACTAACTGTGACACTTCCATATAATATCTACATACCTATATGAATTTTATTCAATGAGACCACAGGTCGGTAATTTCGGTTCATTATTGATGTGGGTACCAAATAGTTAACCTATCCTGTGCGTGTGATTATCTTTTGATTTTTTTAAGGCGTTATTTATATTTAGGTCGTCTATTTTTAGCGCATGTTTTAATTCCCAGATCACCTTCATAACAATAAATAGAAGTCATTAAAATCTTCATGATAAAAACAATTTTATATATATACATATACTATTTATTGCATTTAATATAGCTTTTTATATATCTAAAACATGATCTTTGGCACATCTGATTTTACTCCACAATTGCAATTAGTGTAACTTATAATCATATCACATATATCAGCCCAAAAAACTAAAAATTACATGAATATATAACAGACAAAGTTGTTATTACATCTAGCCGACTGTCGGACACTTTCTGCTCCACAGCTCAATGCAGCGGTCTTGTTGATGGTCACCGAGAAACTACAACTAGTCGGAATTATGTGGCGGATCCGTGCCTTTTGATTTTGAGCCTTTCCAAGGAAATGATGGATTATTTTCTCAAGTTCACCCTCTAAAACAAAACAGTCACATTTTAAACAATACTATAACCTATGTCCCTAATTACTAACCTTGCTAATAGCTACCAGAGTTCTAAATTGCCGGCTAAAACAATGTAAAATTTTACATCTATGATGAATTTTGATTGTAATTTTGGATGCGATAGGGCGTCCGTGGGACTTAAGAGGGTGGTAAGATTAAATTTATGTATTTGAATTTGGCAATAGTACACTTATTTTATTTATAGATTAAAATATTTCTTACCTTGAAATAATTGTTGTTTCTTAGTTTAGTACAATGGATTAAACTTTAACCGAGTCTGAGCGGAGATACTGTGCGGTGGATTTTTAATTTTAAAAATTAATCAATAAATCTATTTCAAGAACATAAATCGTTATTTAATAATTTTATATGAAAACTGATAGTTTTGAAAATGAAAATAGTCAATTACTTTGACAGCATTGACATTGCAGACTTTTATCTATGTTATAACCGGCCAGACCCAAGTGCAAGGCTTTATGGATATACCGATATGTGCCTCTGACCTCCATAGATTTTATGAACATAGACAAAGACAAACTGAAATAGGTAATAATTTATATAAAATAATAATAATTTACATATGGTAGTGTGACATAAATCAAAATATTTGATAAAAATGTTTTTATTTGTTCCCAAAGTTGAATAGACAAAGTCAGATAGGAGCAATGTTGCTGTAGCAAAATATTTTTATATTAATAACTGGTATCTATTTCCAGAGCGTCAGACCTCACATGCGCAATTATGAAGCGTCATATCTTTCTAAGGAAGTCGACAGGCCTTGGTCTTACTCCATCATTTTAAAAAGTATAGACTAGTTTATGGATTTCTAAAGTTATGTCAAGATGACTCTGAATATAATAATGTCAACAATAATTGTCAAAACACGCAATTTAAAATATTCAACATTGTAATTACAAAATAGTATATTTTAATGCGCTATAATTTTCTCCAATCGAAAGACACTCCATTCCATTGATCTCGGAGAGTATGCTCCTTGATGATCTTCACTATTCATGGGGTAGGTAAGATAAAAGTATTATTTTTTCTCGTATAGCTACTATATAGCGTTCGACTCCATGGAAAATAAAGGCTCCAAATTATATAAAAAATGTAGCATATATATAAAGTGCAATTTAGATAGTATTCCAGAAAAAAATGCGCCAATGTAAATGCTGAAAAGTTTCCTATCGTATTGTTGAACAAATTCATATCTACTTCTGATCTACGCGACCTTAGAAGTTTGGATTGTCCTACCTAATCATTTTACATTTTAATGTTTTCAGAACAAGAATTATTTTACTTCCCACTGTCTATGTAAGGAGACTTAGAGCGGATTCATACTTTACTATACGTGTCGTGTCGAATGATAGTCCCTATGTCAGTTTCTCCAATTCTATTTTGCGTAGGATAAGTTAAAAAAAATAATTAACAATATGTGTTACCGTATTTTTATTCGTGAAATGTTACCTATATTTCTAAGTTAATGATTGTACTATACTTCCAAAAATATGTCTGACAAACATTTTACATGAAAGCCATTTTTCCACGTAAAAATGAACTGTTATAGGGACCACCTTTTGAATTTATGATAATTTATTCATATTTTAATGTAGGTACTCTGGTAATATTGCAGGCATTATATCAGCACCAAATAAATGCTGTGAACCAGATATCTAAAGTCTTTTAAGCGGCGAATAACGTTTCCAAATCGCATTTTCTTTTGACATATCTTATTTTTTTCTTTTTTTTTTGCTCTTTTTTTCACGACCGGTTTGGCCAAGTAAGTCGATGATCCTGGGTTTGAATGCCGGTAAGGGCATTTATTTGTGTGATGAGCACAGATATTTGTTCCTGAGTCATGGATGTTTTCTATGTATTTAAGTATTTGTATATTATATATTATTATGTCGTTGTATGAGTACCCACAAAACAAGCCTTCTCGGCTTGCCGTGGGACTCAGTCAATTTGTGTAAGAATGTCCCTATAATATTTATTTATTGTTATTATTATCGTATGTCCTATCATGGAACAATAAGGTTACGGACCGTGCGCGGAGCCGAAGCAACACGTAGAGCCCTTTGGCCACCTTAATGAAATGTAAGGGGTACTCCGATCGGATGCTGCCCTTGCCCGTATTATGGGTCGCACGCAGAGGCAGCACCCGCCAGGGTGTAAAGATTATTTGAGAGTTTATAGAATCTAAAATGAACCGGGCTATTGGGTAAAAGCGATGGAATAAATACTGGGCTATGAAATAAAAAAACCGGACGCCTACCTAATAAAACGGTATTCAATTTTATTTCCGGCAGACGGCGACTCGCCCCCACAAAAAGCGACATCTAGGATGGCTCTTGAGCCGGTAACACCGGTGTGAGCGGCTCAGGGGTGTTGAGAGGTGTACGCCGCTTTCTACCCAAGCAGCTACTGTGCCAAATCGCGTCTTATGCATGGTTCACTTCCACCCCTGGAGCTTATAGCTCTAACGAATCCACTGTGGCCGGCCGTCTAAGGCAAGCCAGAGGCAGAGAATCCTGTCCCACCCACCCTCCTTGCAGGTAACAGAACTCCCCAGGAGCACTCGGGTGTGTAAGGTCGCTACTCCCCAACTTATTATAATTGTTATTACTTTCAGCATTTTTAAGTTGTTCATCGGACACTGAGGCCATTGAAGTTTCAAGCTGGCGGCATCAAAATGGAGTACCTAGGTACTGTTTCAAATAAATGGGTGGTAAGTAAGTACATTTGGTGAAGTGGAACTGCTGATGTTGATCAGAAACAGAACTCTTCCACGCGCGTGATTTGTCTTCTTTGCTGTTTGTAGCGAGTAAGTTTCAAGTACCAAGGTTTTTAGGAACCTTTGTGTCAAGGTAAAGGTCTGACCATGGGTTCCATGACGAAGCGAGGGAACACCTCAAATCTTATAGGCATATAGTCATTTTGGATTTTCATCAATACCTTAAGCTTTTTCATTCCCACTAGTGGCATTTAATGAAGTGGAACTACTGATGTTGACCAAAACGGAACTCTTGAACGCGCGAGAGTTTTCTTCTTTGTTTTTTTTATGATATAAGAGGCAAACGAGCAGACGTCACACCTGATGGTAAGCGATTACCGCCGCCCATGGACACCTGCTTAACCATAGGGGTTGTAAGTTCGGTGCTGGCCTTTAAGATTGGAATACGCTGTTTTCTTAAAGTTTTAAATGTCGTATTGGTCCGGAAATACCGCAGGCGACAGATCATTTCATAGTTTAGCTGTATGAGGCAGGAAGTTTCTAGAGAAATGCACAGTTGAGGACTGCCAACCATCTAAGTGGTGATAATAAAAATGTTGTAGCGTAGAGCGCTGACGAAAAGAAGCGGCAAGGATTAATCCGAGCAATTCGATGGAACACTCGCCGTAATAGATTTGTCCTGATAAGTTTGTAGAAAGTAAGGTTGTTAAGAAACATCTGTGTCTAGATCCAGGTCTGATAGATACCTCAAACCTTATAGAAATACATAAATTTTTTTTTTGGATTTACATCAATATCTTTAGGCGTTTTATTAAAAAAAAAGCTACATTTGATCAAGTGGAACTGCTGATGTGTTCCAGAACGGAACTTTTTAACGCACACGTTTTGTATTCTTTATTAAGCTTGTAGTGAGTAAGGTTCTTAAGGTGTACTTAATACATCAATGTCCAGTTCTGATGATGGGTTTCATGAAGAATCGAGGGAATTCCTAAAATCTTTTAGGCATACATGTAATAATTTCTGGGATTTTATTTACATATCAAGCATTATTATTAAAAAAGTGTAATTTGACTAAAAGTAACAGCTGATGTTGACCAGAATGGAACTCGCCAACTTGCGCGCGATTTGTTTTATTAGTTAAGTTTGTAGCAAGTAAGTTTTAAGTATTAAGGTTTTTAGGAACATATGTGTCAAGGTAAAGGTCTGATGATAAGTCCCATGAAGAATCGAGGGAATTTCTTAAATGCTATAGGCATATATGTAGTACTTATTGGATTTTCATCAACATATTATCAACTTTTATTCACAAAAGTGACATTTGATGATGTGGAACTACTGATGTTGACCAGAACGGAACTCCAACGCGTGCAATTTTTCTTCGTTAAGTTTGTAGCAAGTAAGGTTCTTAAAAAACATTTTTGTCAAAGTACAGTTCTGATGATGGGTTTCATGAAGAATCGAGGGAATTCCTAAAATCTTATAGGCATACATGTAATAATTTCTGGGATTTTATTTACATATCAAGCATTTTTATTAGTAAATTGTCATTTGACTAAGTGTAACAGCTGATGTTGACCAGAATGGAACTCGCCAACTCGCGCGCGATTTGTTTTATTAGTTAAGTTTGTACCAAGTAAGTTTTAAGTACTAAGGTTTTTAGGAACATTTGTGCCAAGGTAAAGGTCTGATGATGGGTCCCATGAAGAATCGAGGGAATTTCTTAAATGTTATAGGTATATATATATAGTACTTATTGGATTTTCATCAACATATTATCAAGTTTTATTCACAAAAGTGACATTTGATGATGTGGAACTACTGATGTTAACCAAAACGGAACTCCAACGTGCGCAATTTTTCTTCGTTGTTAAGTTTGTAGCGAGTAAGGTTCTCAAGAAACATTTTTGTCGAAGTACAGTTCTGATGATGTGTTTCATGAGAAAGCGAGGGAACTCCTCATTCTCCTCAATTCTTATAGGCATATAGTCATTTTGGATTTTCATCAATATCTTTAGCTTTTTTTATTCACATTAGTGGCATTTGATGAAGTGGAACTAGTGATGTTGACTAAAACGGAACTCTTCAACGCGCGAGATTTCTTTCTTCTTTTGTTTGTTGTGATATAAGAGGCAAACTAGCAGACGAATCAACTGATGGTAAGCGATTACCGCTGGCCATGGACACCTGTTACACCATAGGGATTGTAAGTGCGGTGCCGGTATTTAAGATAGGAATACGCTCTTTCCTTAAAGTTTTAAAGATCGTATTAGGCCGGAAATACCGCATGCGACAGATCATTTCATAGTTTAGCTGTATGAGGCAGGAAGTTTCTAGAGAAATGCACAGTTGAGGATCGCCAACCATCTAAGTGGTGAAGATATAAATGATGTTGCGTAAAGCGGTGACGGAAAGAGGCGGCAGAGATTAATCCGAACAATTCCTCGGAACTTTTAAATTTGTAGAAAGTAAGGTTCTTAAGAAATATCTGTGCTAGACACCAGTATCTAGTGTCTAGGTCTGATGATGGACACCTCAAACCTTATAGAAATACATATAGTTTTTTTTTTTCATCAATATCTCTAGGTGTTTTATTTAAAAAAAGTTATATTTGATCAATTTGGTCTGATGATGGACACCTCAAACCTTATAGAAATACATATAGTTTTTTTTTTCATCAATATCTCTAGGTATTTTATTTAAAAAAAAGTTATATTTGATCAAGTGGAACTGCTGATGTTGTCCAGAACGGAACTCTTCAACGCGCGCGATTCTTATTCTTTGTTAAGTTTGTAGCAAGCTAGGTTTTTAGGAAAAATTTGTGTCAAGGTCCAGTTATGATGATGGATTCAACGAGGAATTGAGGATTTTAAATCGATTTGAATTCTCAATTGGGAGGAATTGAGGATTTTCGTCAACATATCAAGTTTTTTTTATTTGAACAAGTGACATTTGATGAAGTGAAAACTGCTGATATTGAGCAAAATGGAACTCTTCAACGACAAGTATTTTACCTTAGGCGTTTTTTTATTTTATTTCGTTTATAGGATGTAAGGCTTTTAAGGAACATTTGTGTCAAGCTCCAGTTCTGACGACAGGTTCTACGAGAAACCGAAGGAGCTTCTCATATTGTATATTGTGTAGTCACTTTAGGATTTTCATCAATATTACAAGCATTTTTACTCAATAAAGTGACATTTGATGAAGTAGAATTGCTGATGAAGAACGGAACACCTCAACGACTTCCAGATTCTTTATTTTTATTACTCTTCTTTCTTTTTCATTATTCTTAGAACAGGTATTTCTACTAAGTGAACCGAACTGCTACTATTAAAAGTAGGTAGGTAGGTTAAATAGGTTAGAACGGTAAGGATTATTATGTATAGGTAAGTAGTCTTTCTTTTAATTAAACATAGGTAAGTAATTCTATTTAAGTATAAGTATCTTTAAAAAAAAAACATCAATCGACTCTTATCTGTTACTAGTTCCAGTTTCAGAGTATAAAAGCCGGGTACACAGCTAGCCAGGTTACGTTAGGTAATAAATAAATAAATATGTAGGGACAATCTTACACAGATTGGCCCCAAACTAATCAAAGCTTGTACTATGGGTACTAGGCGACGTTAAACATACTTATTTAGATAAATATATATTTACGTATACACAAAGAAAACACGCATGCCTTAGGAACAAATATCTGTGTTCATCACACAAAGAAATGCCCTTACGCGATTCAAACTCGGGACCATCGGCTTCATAGGCAGGGTCACTACCCACTAGGCCAAACCGGTCGGCAAAAGGTAAAGATAATTAGGTAAAGACAATGAATAATTAAACGTATTATAAATTGACACCAATATCCATCAAATAAGTAGTATAACTAGGTATGCTAAGAGCGGGCTTCAGGCCATTACGTCGCACCTTTAGAATGAAACTAATTTGACTCAAAAAGTACGACTACTTTATATATGTAGTTTGGTAGAACAGTAAGAACTCACTATATGTGTCTCTTTTTCATGCGGTGAAATCCCCCCACCCGGAAAGGGTAGCGACGCCCATTTTATCGACTCTCGAGTCGACTCCAATCTGATACTAATAGTAAGTAAGCCCTTATTTAGTAAGCAAATTGTAGTAGTCATCCCTCTTAGTAAAAGAACGGAAGTATTGTAAAGATACTACTTTTTAACCGACTTCAAAAACTTTTTTTTTGTATATATGTTAAGTAAGATCTTCGTCATTTCTGAACCAATGTTGAAAATTAGTTATCGTTTGAAAGTGGGTATATAGTTCCAAGATGGTCCTATTTTTGACAAAACCACGAGGAATTGAAGGAACTCCCCAAATCTTATAGGCGTTTTTTAGTTTCATCAACAGACCAAGCATTGCCATTCAAAAAAGTGCTATTTGAAGAAGTGGAACTTCTGATCAGGACCAGAAAAGAACTCTTTAACGATGCGTATTTCACGCTAGACGATTTGTCTTCTTTGTTATGTTTGTAAAGAAGCTACTTGCTTAACGAGGTTTAAGGAATATTTGTGTAAAGGTCTAGCTTACATCATGGGTTCCATGAGGAAATTGAGGCAACCTCTCAATTCTTGATGGAACTTAAAACTGTTTATTGACATAATTGTCGATAGGTATCCCATCTGCTCTAATTTACCCCACTTGACGGTACTTACATGAAAAAAAAACTTCTCTTAAAAATAGGAAACCGACTTCAAACATAGGTATTAGAAAACAATACAAAAACTGTTATTGTATTTTCAGAAACCATACGGCAATAATGAGGATGCATCGACATAAGAAGAATCGATCATGGGCAAGATAAAGTTCAAGAAAAAAGCAAATATAATGTGTACTTGTGTGTAGTCAAAGAAAGTTGAAAAATAAAGCATAATTAATGGCCATAGAATACAGAACCGATACACGAACATTAAGACTATTAAAAATAGACATATAGGTTGATCGTACTACTCGTACTAATGTATTTCTTTTGTTCAATTATATTGCATTAAAGTTAGATTCTCTAGGTATATATTATTCATAGGTTCTGTATTCTATATGAATTGTTTTAGTGTAATTATTGTACTAAATACCGTTGACCGCCTGTCAACAGTATTTATTTCTACATTACTATCACAGATTTTAGGCCCTACAGTAGTTTTTGAATTAGTATTTACTATGGACAAATATAGCGAAATGTGAGTTTTTACCTAAAATATCAATCCAGGAGAACATATTGGAGAGACTAGAGATAATACACCGCTTTAAGGGCGGTCGCACACGGGATTGACATCTGGCGTCTAGATGGTGGGTGGACCTCAGCGAATTTCAAAGAAATATTTATAAACATCCAATGACGTTCGGCTCGGATACCAGATCTTCAATCTCCTGATTCCTGTGGAGTCTCCAGGTTCCATCCTCTCCACGTGTGGGTCCTAGGATTTTTTGCGCTGCCAGACTCCGATGACTCGGACACGTAGTCCAGATGGGTGAGGATCGTGCAGCCTGGAGGGCGTACTCTGAAGTTCCAAATGGCCAAAGACCGTCTAGACATCCTAGGTAGGTCCCGCTGGAGAGACGAAATGCAAAAAGACCTTAGCGAACTCGGCGCCGTCGACTAGATGGAAACGGTTTTGGACAGAGAAGCATGGCGGTCTTTGGTGTCGGAGGCCAAGATCCACTTCGGGTCGCTGCGCCACAGCAGTAAATAAGTATTTATAAACATATTGTACCTTCTGTGTACCTAACCCAAAACGAGATATTTAAGAAAAAGTCCACCCGCCATTCTGACGTCAGGATTGCGGTTGGACATATGAAATCTTGCATTATACCGCACTAAAAGTATGCAGTTATATGGTACAGTCGCCATCAGATATATCGGAGTGGCCGAGGTGCTCAAACATATCTAAACACGCACTCTAACCCCTTGACAGTAGAGGCATGTTCAGATATTCGTGGGTACCTTGGCCGCTCCGATATATATGATGGTGACTGTACCTTCAGTGTACCTCTGTAAATAGAAATAGAAACCGGTGTACCTCTCCCCAAAACAAGCTAGGCTAAGCTCATGCACAATATAACTGCATACTTTTAGTGCGGTATAATGCAAGATTTCATAGGTCCACCCGCCATCCTGACGTCAGGTTGGCGGGTTGACCGTTTTGTAAAATATCTCGTTTTGGGGAAAGGTACACTGGTTTCTATTAAAGGTACACTGAGGTACACAGGAAGGTACAATATGTTTATAAATATTTCTTTGAAATTCGCTGAGGTCCACCGCCATCCTGACGCTTACCATATATCTAAGGACCGACCTTAGGGGCAATAACGATAGTGCTAGTTCAGTTGTTTCATTCACAAATTCGAGCCAATCGTGCTGTCTAACGCAACTAGATGCGATCAATCGCGTGCGTAATGCGAACTCATCAACCAATCACGTTGTGGTACTTGTGGCGTTAGACTGCACGATTGGCTCAATCAAACTCGTGTGCGTAACACCGCTGTACTGGTCTCATTCTTATTGCCCGTAAGGCCCGTCCTCAGATATATTATGTCAATGACACAGTCGCGATTTTAAAAAATCCACATCGCTTCTGCTACCAAATTGTTGAGCATAACGTTTTCCTATCCATAGGTTCCATCTGTCCAGTAGGATCCACCATCTCGATCCACCAGATTGAAGAGATTGTTACTTAACTGATGGATCGAGATGATGAAACCTACTGAATAGGGCGGGTCGATTGGCTGAATTGGATATAACAAAGTACGCTTATATGAAACACTGCTCCGGTGTGCGAGTGAGACAGTCAGGCCAATTTGAACTTGCATTTGACAGAAAACTGATTGTCTCCATCGAACGCTACCAGTTCCATTGCCGGCCTCTTCGCTGCCTTCTATAGTGGTTCAATCCTACCTTGCTTGTGAATAAAAAAGGGGCGTGCACACCGATATTAGAGTAATATTGGAATCATATCAGTTAGTTGCGGGCGTCTCGCTCGCACAAATACATGCATATAAGTGCGAAATGAACGCACGAATGACAGCTAACTGGTATCATTCCAATATTATTCTAAAATTGGTTTAACCCTTTACCAGGCCAAGGGATATATTCCACCCACATCTTATATCGTTTACCGTAGTCAGGTTTTAACTCCAAACCACCTACAAAATATTTTGTCAATCCCTGAAAATATTATTTTATGATCTTCATTCAGAACACGCTTCTAAATTGCGTAATATATCTTCGGCAGCCGTTTAAATTAACTTGAACGCTAATTTCAGTAAACTACGGAGAAATTCGAACACTTTCCATAATTTCTATGAAACAGAAGTACATAGGTCGAACAATTTTTTGATATTTTGTAGATTTTGAGTGTTGAAAGCTAATGTAATCGTAAACATTGCTAAATATTCATGCATTATTGTGTATGACCAGAATTAGGATGTGGGTTGACATTATCCCATGGCCTTATTAGAGTTTAACTGTGTGGGAGCTATTTTTCCCATGGCCCGGTAAATTGTCTTGTCATGTCATAAAAACTCACGTAAGTAAGTAGTGATTGATATAATGTTTCGTAGGAGATTTGGAGTTAAACCTTGACTATTATAACCGATATAAGATGTGGGTGGAATATATCCCTTGGCCTGATCAAGAATATAATAAGACAAAATCTAGTATGACAGTTCATTACTTAGACAGGCGATGGGATAACCGTAACCCACATTTTTATTTCTGGTTTAAAGGAAGATCTCCGACTTTCATAAATACATTTTTTACAAGGCGTTCAATACGGTTGCAACAGCATATAAAGTACGTATTAAGACACGCTGGTTCTTCGGGGCCTGGTAAAGGGTTAATGTCAGTTGCACTTTCGAATTGGCCTACATAGCGATTTCCTTAGCCTGCACACCGGATCGGCGTGTGGGCCAGCATCTACCTAATGTAAAGCTACCTCATTAGGTGCTTTTAGCCTTTTGAACGGCAAGAACACCTAAAGATGTGGTGAGAGAAAGCCGCGCGTCCCTCATGCACTAGCTTTACAGCTTGCATTGCGACCAATGTATGCCGCTCACCGCCCCGCCGGTCGCGTGGGTCCAACCCGCGGCCGGCCCTAGAATACGTACTTTACATATAAACAAGAGCACGCGAGCATTTTGCGAGTTGTGTATGTGTACTTGTGTTATCTAGGCGCACAAACGGTTACAATAACAAGAAGTGTACACCGCGTGTGCAGTCCAACACGGGAGCACGGGTGCGATTCGAAAATAACGCGCTAGCGACGCATTACGACATTGATACTTTACCCGTAGAACGCCATAAACAAAAACGTTACTCACACGCCAAGGTCACGGGCGCAAGTGAGCTTGAAAATGCATGAGTATTACATTAGGGACTTTAACAGCGATTATAACAGCTAGAATCATTAATGTGTTCCTGGCCCTTAAATCATGTCTAGTGACGGCGCCTTTAGGTGTTCTTGACGTTCAAAAGGTTAAGGGCAAACGCTAGCAAACGCTAGCTGGCGCTAGTGCACGGAGCGGGCAAACACGCGCAGGTGCCTTTGTAAGTAAAATCAGTCGCACGCGTCCGCGCCAGTTAGCGTTGCTCATACTGTAAGCCCGGACGGACGCCCTATGCCCTAAACCTTACTTGAAAGTGTGAAGGTTACTCTGACAGCGGCTATATCAGCTATAATGTATTTATGACGCTTTGAGCATAGCTAGTTACGACGCCTTAAGGTATTCTTGGCGTTCAAAAGGTTAAGGGCGTTTGCTAGCTGGCGCGAGTGCACGGAGCGGGTGCTCGGGTTGTAGGTAAAATTCGTCGCACGCGTCCGCGCCAGTTAGCGTCGCCAGTTACTGTTTTTCGTTAACCCGCTCCAGCTAGCAAACTAATCGCAAATGGTCCGAGATTGGCGCAATAACCATGCATTCCCTTATCTGGATCTGGATGCACCTATTCACCAATGCTTGCTTTAAAGTAACTTGTCGACTCGTCCTGATAATATTTGTGCGACCGTGAAGAAAATGTATGCCGTCAGTTATTTTTCAATTTATATGAAATAAAGGTGTTAAATGTATTCAAAAGTTTTTATTTCATATGTATATATAATGGAACGAAATACAGCTACTATCTTAGCTTGGCAAGCAGTTAAGAGTCGCTGATGCTTGTAATGTATTCACTGCGTTAATTTAAGCATTAAGATTCTTTATTCTCACTAAGCATTTGACAATTCACTTACATGAGAACTTAAAACTACACAATTTAATCCTGCTTCATATGGCAAATGAAGGGAACGTTGCTTTGAACCGCGACGCAATCTCAAATGTTTCACTTTTACACAATTTTCCTGCAGAGAGACAAAACAAGTATGTACATAGTACCTTTTTACGATTTATTTTATCGTAACATATAAACTTAGATTTATTTTCTTGCTGCTAATTATGGTACTCCATAAATACATTTACTTACCTACTTATTGCTTAGGAATCTTATTTCATGTTTAATAATAAGTTTATATAACGTTTCTAGCGGGACATAACGCGAACTTTAAAAAATGTAATGCTTTTTCTACCTTTATCACTCGAATATGTAAGAGCAAGAGAGATAAATAGACGAAACTTACTAGTTCAAGGTAACCACTCGTTTTATTGTCAAAGTTCCGAATTAAACAAACTTATTCTTCGGTGACATTTTTTAGCGTTTATAAGCGACTATACGGATCCAGCATTTGCCGCTCAATCGGTTCTCCTATTGCACGCAAGATGTCAGTACTAGAGAGGATTTGAAAAATCATAATTAAGTAGTTTAGTGCCATTTATTGAGCGGTAATAATTTTAAAAAATATATAAATTACTTTTTCATTATATTTCAGGCACGCAAAGTGATGTAAATGGTTACAAAAGTAACTCTATATGAATGACATTTTTTAGTTCCAGTTTACGCCGCAGCGCATGATCAAAATTATTAATATCATCTTCCCTGGACACTTTCGGTCTTTGGTGTCATATAAGTAATTAATGCTTAATTGAAGACCTTCCAAATAGGATATGACTCAATTGTATATACCAATAGTAAAAATTACCCAAACTGCTACCGAGGCTCCATCTAGTGCCAGGTAGAACAAACAAAGCGGCATTTACCACAATTAATTAACGAAAAAACTAGTTTTATTACCGCCCCTGCAAGCATTTGAGTGCAAGTATATATATATTAAAATACCTTATAAAAATGTCTTTTAAATGATATATATGGCTTGAGTATACACGCAAGTTTCAGTGTTTAATAGCAGTATTTTTAATTCAAGCATATGTTATATCAACTAATTCCAGCCCTGTACGTACTTAAACGTAAGTAGTGGTAAACAGAAATCTAGAATTTCTCATATTCTTTCATACAAAACACCTAACAACCGGCTACATAACAAGTACTTTGTAAAACAACAGTTTATATTCGCCACTCTTTTTTTTTATTTGCTCAGTCCCTGCACGTTATCCAAAGTTGGTGTCATACAATAAAATAATGCTAAGAGTAAACCCTTTCAAACGAGATATGTCTCAACAGTATACATCCATGGGACAAATTGCCCATTCTCCTTTCTCTTCAATGTCCCATGATTGGTGTCGTTAACATAACATATATTCAGGTATGGAATTGATTTATTTTTTAATTTTGTACGCAGGAAAACGAGCACTTTGCCCAAGCTTGGCTCCGTAACACATACGAGGCGCTTCCAGTCGGCGACAACAGCACTTGCGACGCACCAGAACTGTACCGGCAGTACCTCGCCTGCTGCGCCAAGCTCAACAGGAAGGGGCTCATCGCGCCCGCCAACCTGTCCCGACTTGTCAGGTAATGTGCACACAAGTGGCTCTGTGAGCTGTGTACTCTACGACTCCAAATCCGCCAATTTGAAGAAAAAGTAAAAAACTGCATCAACAAAAAAAATCTATGTAATTTTTAAACCGGCTAGCAAAATTCCACGAGAATCAGTTCAGTACCCCTAGTGTACATTTATTCGATAGCGAAACGTGACGTACGCGTTTGCGTTTAGTCTCATTTTGTATGGGATTTTGAGTTTCGCTTGGCGCGCTGTTTCTAAATCCTATACAAAATGAGACTTAACGCAAACGCGTACATCACGTTTCGCTATCGAATAAATGTACACTAGGGGTGCAGAGGTGTGACCTGTATAGCGAAGAAAAAAAAGAACCATGTTGAAATAGAGACTCTTTGTCCTGACTCGGTCAAAAAGTGTGCTCCATGACATATACGAGGCGCTCCAAGTTGGTGACAACAGCACTTGGGACAACTGGAACAAGTGAAGACTTGGAGAGTTCCAGAAATCGGCAAAATCACCTGACCTAAATAATAAACATGTCAGCAAATCCAAGCGCTGTTAGACCAAATGACATTGCAATAAGATACTAATGATCATATTTTAAGATTATTAGTATTGCGATACAACGAGGAAATGCCGCCAGCATCCTTGGTACAATGCCTCAAGGGCCTATTTTAGATATAAGCTAGTTATAGTAATAATCTGTATATATCCATTATGTATATTGTTATTGTCAATAAATAGATTTAGATTATTATAATGTAATGTTTACCCAGGTATTGGCTGTTGTATTTATAAAATGTTTTTATTTATTTTTCATGTCACTATATGATGTTACTGTAAATGTTGTATTGTAAAAGAGCCCTTGAGGCCTACTTGCAGAATATTTTTTTGAATTCATCAAAAATAATTATTATAGGACCGTATTCGGCGGCACAGTGGGCCCAAACACCATCACGTTGTCGTCAGGCGAGACGCAGCAGGTCTACATCGGTATTCGAGCTAAGAACCCGCAGAACAGAAACCCACCAGCAGGTAAGTTGTTTTTTAAATCTTCGCAAATATAACTGTTTATTATGTTACATTACAAATGACATAAAATATTCTAAATCTGTAAATTAGTGAAGGAGAATGGATTTTATGCTAATCTATATGCTGCCAAATGTATTATTTTTGCGTAGGACCCGCGTCACCAATATTGAAAGCGCAGCTGACGAATAAAACGGCGACGGTGGAAGTCAAACCTGCCGTATCGCAACCGCAGGTAAGTGCAACTATTATTAGTTTGTTATATAAAAAAATATAATTCTAAATTTAAAATTAAATACCCATGACATAATTATAACAACACCATCTAGAGAGCTAAATTCTACCTAAGGACTATCGCTGGTGTATCATTTTGCTTAACCTTTACCCAAAACCGAAACCAAATCGTCAGGTGACAAGCAAAACTCACTAATTACTAAAAAAATGATTAAATTAAAATTAACCTTATTTTAGCAGTAATATAGTTCATTATTGCTTCATAGCCATAGTTGTACTTGTGGTGGTAATAAGTAAGTTTTGCTTGTCACCTGACGAAATAAGCCAAACCGTTTCGGAGATAAAATAGTATGGTCAGCTGCAGAGACTGGTGAACCCCCCCCCCCCCTGCATAGACCGATTGTATGTAGAGGGTCACCTCTATCTGCAACTAACTGTACATTCCTTCCTTTATACAAACAAAAAGTCAAAAACAACGCCCTTCCTAAATGCATGTACCGTTACCGTTCAGTAAAAATACAAATATCGTTATTTGTTTAGCATTTCACGCATCAATGAACGTCTACTAAATCTCTTTTTTTTATACTACGTCGGTGGCAAACAAGCATCCGGCCCGCCTGATACTCTTAATGCACTAGTCCCAATACTATCTCGTATATTATTTGTGTTTAGGATTTCATTTACTGCTTAAAATCCAGATCTGTGAAAATTTAACACCGCGCTATATTATAAAGGCTCAATTTCGGCGGATTTTTAGACGGACGCACGTTTATGTGGCTGTTATAAATTTTGCGCAAGAAAATTGTTGATATTTTTTCCCACAGTTGCTTTCACGTAAATTTCTGATTCCAGGCCGCGCCCCCCCCGCAGCACCCGCACCTGTCGCACGCGCTCGAGGCCAACGCGACCAACACAACTCTAATAAAACACCTGCTCGCCAATAAAGTAAGCCCCGCCCTACAAACGCAACAAGTAAGTCGCATATAACACTACTAACATGTTTGCTGTGGACGTCGTAGAACGCGTGTATCACCGATGCCTCTGGAGTTACGCGGCGCGAAAACTGTATGAGGATTACATTGTGCAATAACCTCTTGTATCGGCGGAACGTGGATTCGCGCAGGAAGTTTTGTATTCTAATTAATTATTCATTCATTTTTATTTTGCACTTGACTGCGACTTGTTTGCCGACAAAAATCATAATCTTTTTAATGATTTTTTACGTTTTTGCGAATGGTAGCTTATTAATTATCGTCATATTTATCGTCATACTTATTGAAGCTTAGCTGTAAAATTGTATCTCAATAAATATTAATATTAGTACTCAATACATACGAACGTGGATCCGCGTTCACGGCATATGAAAGGATAAAGACGGTATGGTCAAAATTGTAAGTTTAAATGTTCTGACTGTGGTCGATCGTCCTACATTACCCAAACGTGTTATCTTCGAATGAACTGCCACTTAAATTTGAACCATAAAAGTAGAATGGTAAAATGGCTTTTTAAACGGGCTTGTTCCTTCTCACTCATGAGGGATTTGGTAGCTAACCACGCTGCATAATAGAACTAATGCCCTTTGTTTAACAGATTAAAGTTTAAGCCGAAAAAAATACCTCAGAAAATGTCAACTATAACGCGATAGCGAACCCGATGCCTGAAGGGCGAAGGGCTAACATAACTCTGCAGTGAGCAATAATTTTAACGTTACGGAATCATATGGCGTTCGCGCCGCGTTCTCGTACTTGGCAAGTGAGGGGGAACTAAATTGTGGGTGTTAAGGTCATTCAGAGGACAACGGTTGATATACGCGTGATTTAGAAAGTGTGTTTAAAATAGGGTATCCTCACTATATGAAATATAATGATGAAATTTTGCTAAAACGGTCATGTTTATTGTTTATGTTTTTTGACAATTTCGTGGGATAGTGGTGGTACCCTTATTTGGTGTTTTTTTAGATATACTGTCGAAAAATGGGAAGCCTTGGCTTAACATATTTTGATAATGATATTTTTATTTATACATATACCCTGTTAATTAAATAGTCCAATCAATTAAAAAAAAATGTTTCTAATATAATTAGTTCCTAATATTAAAGGCAAAAAAAAGGAATAATGTTAAAGGCATTTTTAACACGGTATATAATTTCATGGGGATTATTTTATTTAGGCGTTTTATTTTTCAGTTCGATTTGTGTTATAATTTTAGAGAAAGAATGTGAAGGCTGATGGAAAAACGGGTAAAAGAGTTGTCAAAATAACGATGACTGGTCCTAAACAGAAATTGCATGGGTTTAAAGTGTTCATTGTGAGTTTTTTTAAGGTTTTTGCGTAGAACAGTATTGGATGATCGTAAAAGTGTTTTGATTTTGCATGGTTGTGTTGATTTTGCGTTTTTTTGTAGCTTTTAAGTTGGCAAGGGAGGTTATTAGTAAAATTACCAGCTGTTTGTGTAGTCTCGAAAACTGCTGCGCTAAGCAATAAGAATTAAGACATATTTGAAAATACTTACAATCAATCTAAATATGTCAAGAGGGCGCTGTTATTCTCATGTATAGAGTGACAGTTCAGTATAGTATGAAAAATTTAGTTTCAATGAAATTCCGCAATATGGCGCGTGATCATATATTACTGGTCAGGCTTTAAAAACAAAGAAAGAAATAAGCAATTTAATATAAAATCTTTCTAAATGATTATTAAGATATACATTTATTATTTTTGAGCTTACCTATATGAAAATCTTTACAATCTGAGGGCGTACCGCGAACATCGTTATCTCTATTGCTCGTGCGTATTCGAGTGATAGAGAGGCAAATATACGAACGAATTGGTTCACAGTAGGCCTTTTGCTTTCTGTAAATATGACCGACTTAGACCTTACATTTTATATTACTTATGAAAAAAATTGTGTCATTAAAAAAAAAGTGTCATTTTCAAACAAAAGGTACCACAATGTCTCTTGCCATAAGGACGCTCTGGCAGGTTATTCGTATACAGATACAAGCAAATTTCGTCTTTATGGTAAGCAAGAAAGTGATACCTCTTGATTATGGTCTTAGCGAATAGCTTTTGGACGTTTGTAGTTTAGCCGTAGATTATAAGCATGCCAATCAACAATAATCGGTAGACTAACAGTTAAATAATTTGGCATGACGAGTGGTGATTATGGAAGCATGAAAACAATGAATTTTAATGAAAAAATATATTTGGTTTTTATTAAAATAAATCAATTTTTACATGTGGAAGATTATAAATAATTGCAATGGACTTCCAAAAAAGGCCAAGGTTTTCAATTTACTTGTCCTGTAGGTACTATATTTTAAATGAATTGTTGTTTAATCGAATCGAAACTATAATATATCGGCCTCGGCCTACCGGCACATGTTTT